>NC_143560.1:132170606-132473636 GCF_054136105.1 Typopeltis vanoorti
TTTGCTAGGTCCAGCAGTATCACCGTAAACCCATTTCCCTTATCCAGTTCTGCTGTCACCTTGTTATAAAACTTGAGCAAGTTACTGAGGCATGATCTCCCCTTCACAAAGCCATGCTGTCCCCTGTACAGTATCTCATTTTCATCAATCCATTCCTGTATTTTTCCCTTGACTACTTTCTCCAAGACTTTGACAATGGCTCCTGATATGTTGATCGGTCGGTAATTTGCCACCATAGTCTTGGATCCTCATTTATGCAGTGAAATTATTTTCCCCTCTTTCCATGCCTTCGGGACTAAACCAGACCCGAGAATCAGATTAAAGAACATGGTCAAGGGCACTGATAATTCCTTGGTCGCTTCATGCAAGACCCGTGCCGGTATACCATCCAATCCCACAGATGTATTCACATTAAGGTTCTGTAATAGACTATTTACCTCCACTTCATTCATCACAATTCCCATATAAACTAATGGTTCCTTCATTTTTTCAATGTCACCACCTGGATGATATACTTTTGCGAAGTGTGCGCTCAGTAACTCCACTATATCGACTAGTTCAGTGACCTATTTACCATCGTCATTCCTTAAAATCATTTTTCCATGTACAGTTTTTTTCTTGCTTGCAGCATATTGAAAGAACTGTTTTGGATTCTCTTTTGCTTGCATAGCTAGTTTCCTTTCATAATCGGCTGTTACTGTTTTACCACACTCATTACCATTCGTGTGCCTGCAGGTCACCCCTTTCTTTAAATTCCCTCCACAGTTGTTTCTTTTTTTGCAGCTCGAAGTTATCCAGTTGCAGTTATCCTATCTCACCTGTTTCAATTTATTTTAGCGCTTGTCATGTGGTAGTCTATTAAAAGCTTTTGCAAAATCTAAGCATACTTTAATAGTATACTTGAGTATAATTCGTCATCTTGTCATATTACATAAGTATGTTAGTAAAACATGATCTCCCTTTAAAAAATCTATGCTGATAACCACAGAGAATACTGCTGTTATCAGCCCATTTCTGTAACCTTCTTCTCACCAATCTTTCCAGCACCTTTACCCCAACTCCAGATATATAGATTGGTCTGTAGCCACAGCCATATCACCACCTTTATGCAGTGGAAGAATTTTACTTTCTTTCCACTCCCTTGGAACCTGTGCTGTTGTAACTCTTATTAAACAGGCATGCCAATGCTACTGCCAATTCCCTGAAACATCACTTAAGACGTATAGTGATATATAATTAAATCCTATCACCTTATTGACATCAAGGTTATTTATTTCCTCAGATATCTCCTGCACACTCACAATTAAGCAATTTTCAATTATGCACTATATGCTTAAGTTCCTCATGATTTCACTCTGATGAGGATGAAACACCCTTATAAATTGATCACTGAATACCTCAAATGTCGTCTGCAGCAGTTACCATTTTCATCCATCAACATCATTATCATAGGCTGGCATGAAGGTCTTATATACAAATTTAGCATTGACCCATGTAAACAGACTGCACACTTAATTTTCTCCATGCTCACTGAACGTTTCTTTCAAGTTATATTAGGAAATAAAATGACCCGACAGTGAAAACTTAATAATGGTCTTCCACAAGGATCAGTATTGGCACCCTTACTTTATAAACTATACACATATGACTTGCCTGCTACCATCTCACACAAGTTCTGTTATGCTGATGACACTGTAATTTGCCATTTGACACAAAAACATGAGTCAGGCTGAAGACATACTTACAAAAGATCTGAAAACAATAGGTGAATATTACAAAAAATGGAGGCTCCAGCTAATAAAACTAATAGGCATGACATGGGGGAGCAACAGCTGATAATCTACAGATTACAGCTCTTGGTCTAGTTTTCTCTGTTGCCGAATATTGCTCACCAGTGTGGCTAAATAGTGCACATGTTAAGCTTGTTGATAGCCAACTAAATAATATAATGAGACTGATTTCTTGCACAATTAAATCAATGCCCACACTGGCTTTCAGCTCTTAGCAACATTGTTCCACCAAGCGCTAGCGTCGCCGTAGCACGTGGCGGTGAATTTGAGCTGTGCAGAAGAAAGTGATTTTTAATTGGTGAATAGTCTGTTTTTTTTCCCCGTTTTTCTACGTTTTTGAATGTTAAATTGTTTCTCTGAATACGAGTGTACTTCAGTGGTTGTTTTTTGGAAGTTAGTTGCTGTCGCGATATAATATATTTTGGTACCGTCGGAATCGAATGCGTAACGGTGGAAGACAAAATGAAGCTAAGTTACTGTATTTAGCTATATTTCATTTTATTTAATTATATTTAGTACTTAAATGTTCTGATGTTTGTACTTTTTTTTCCCTCTTATTTATTAATTGAATAATTATTAAAGATTACGCTACTCGGCAGTAAGGAATGATGGTGGATTCAGCAGCAGTCACAAGTGGCGTAACGCCAAGTCCTCCGCCATTTAAGAACTCAATTATTAGCAATATCATAAGGGACTTTGTGGCATGCAGTACTTGCGGCATGTATGCGTCTCGGGAATTACATATGTGGCTTGTTAAAGAGAGTGGAGAGCGTATGTGCGCAAAATGCAGGAGGAAATAAGTACATTAGATTATGGATATCTGACTTTGTTGCTCCAGGAATGGGGAATGAATGTAGGATGACAAGTAGTGTGATAGGAGATAATGAGAAAATAATAGTTGATAGTGTGGAAGGCGTTAGTGATTGTGAAAGTTTATGAGATGGTTTTGTTTGGGAGAGTGAATTTAGATTAAGAGTGACTGACCTGCAGAGGGAGATAGATGAGTTGAAAGAGGAGGTGGAATGTCTTGTGAATGAGAGCAGAAGTATGAAAGATAAGATTAGGAGAATGGAAGAGATAAATGCAAGGCGATTCAAAGTAGGGGAGATAGAGAATTTTGGGAGTATGAGTGAGAGGATGGGGGGTGCTAGAAGAGGAGAGAATGGAAACAATAGAAGAGAGGGAATGAGAGAGAGAGAGGTATGGGAATGCTAGCAGACAAGAGGATGGAAACAGTAGGAGAGACGGAATGAGAGAGAGAGATATGGAAGTGCTAGAAAAGGAGAGAATGGAAACGGTAGGAGAGATGGAATGAGAGAGAGGTATGGGAATGCTAGAAGACGAGAGGATGGAAACAGTAGTAGGAGAGACAGAATGAGAGAGGGATATGGGAGTGCTAGAAGTGGAGAAAATGGAAACAGTAGGAGAGAGGGAATGAGAGAGATGTATGGGAGTGCTAGAAGAGGAGAGAATGGAAACAGTAGAAGAGAGAGGTATGTGAATGAAAGAAGAGGGTAGAATGGAAACAATATGAGCGAGGGAATGGTAAGAGGTATAATGTATGGCGATTCAATGATCCGTGGTGTTCAAGATAGGATGAGTGAGGAGTGTTTGCCAGGAGGAACAATAGAAAGGGTGGCTATGGCAATTAAGAGAGGTGAAAGGGTGGATGAGATGATTGTGATGGTAGGAACGAATGACTCGAGTGGTAATGTAAGTCGGGCAGCGAGAGATATGAAATTTTTGCTTGAGACTGTATGGAAGAAGACAGAGAGAGAGGGAAAATAGTGTGCGTGTTGCCTAGGTATGATAATGATGAGCTGAGCAGAAGAGCGGTGATATTGAATGGCATAATAGCGAGAATGTGTGACAAGAGAGGACTGGTATATGTGGATGCTTGGAGTGCGTTTGAGGAAAGAGAGGAATTGTATGCGAGAGACTGTTTACATTTGAATGAGGAAGGACGTAGGCATCTGGAGAGATTGCTGTTCTGAAAGAGTCAGTGTGTCCCAGGGAGGATGATAGCAGGGGTGGCCTCTTGTGGGAATGGATACTTGGGAGAAGGGAGACAATGTCAGGTAACACTGAGCCCAGTGGAGTCTAGAAGGGATAATGCTGGGTATAGAAACAATGGCATTTATATGCTTTATACTAATGCCAGGAGTATCCGGAATAAGGGAGAGGAATTGGTGGCGCAGATAGCATCAGCCTGTCCAAAAATTATTGCGATCACTGAGACGTGGTTTACAGAAGGGGATATAACAACAAGAATAGAAGTCGCTGGGTATAGCATTTTTCATCAGGATAGGAGAGGAAAGCGTGGTGGTGGGGTACTGCTTATGATAAGTGATGACCTATGTCCTCTAAGAGTGGAGAATTTGGAAGGAAGTGGGACAAATGATTTTGAGAGCATATGGTGTGAGGTAGAGATAGGCAAGACAGGATATTTAGTGGGGTGTTGCTACAGACCCAGGAGCACAGAGGATGGGGACCAGGAGATGTTTACAGAGCTAAGTTTGGCAAGTGCAAGAAGAATGATTGTTATGGGAGATTTTAACTTCAGTAGTATAAATTGGAGAGAGGAAGATGCATGTAGCAATAGGGGAATGGAATTTCTAGAATTCTTGAGGGACAAATGTCTTAGGCAGCATGTAACAGAGGGAACAAGAGGTTCAAAAGTTTTGGATTTGGTTATAGCATCAGAAGAGTTGATAATAACTGAGTTGACGTCTCTCCCACCAGTTGGAGAGAGTGACCATATGGTTTTGACTTGGAAAATGAATAGACATGCAGGAGTAACTAAGAGACGGGAACTTATGTGGAATTATAAGACAGGTGATTATAATAGTCTTAGACGTCAACTTTGGGAAATTTCATGGAGAGAGGAATTGGAAGGCCAGGATATCACTAGTGCGTGGGAAATTGTGAAAGAATATTTGTTATCAGCAATGGTAAGTTGTATACCACGAGTGAAGAAGAGGACACAATTTGGAGTAAAGTGGATGACAAACAATATTAAACAGGAATTGCATGCGAAAAAGAGGCTATGGAAGAGATATAAGGAGACAGGTGAAGAGATGCATGAGGAATATAAGACACAGGACAGAAGAGTGACTAGTGTGGTAAGGAAAGCGAAACTGGAATATGAGAGGAGATTGGCCCTAAGATCCAAAGAAAATCCTAGGGAATTTTTTAGCTATGTGGCCAGTACGAGGAGAAATGACTGTGGAAGAATGATATTGTGGGATAAAAATGGGAATAGAGTGACTGATGCAGAGGACATAGTGGAATTGTTCAATGAACACTTTATTGGAGTATTTCATCCTAGAGGAGTCAGTTTTAATTCTAGAGGGATAGGACTGGTTCAAGGTCTGGCGGTACAGGAGGAGAGTGTGTTTCAGATACTGAGTACTCTGGATGTCAGTAAAGCTGTGGGACTGAATGGTATTTCACCACGAGTTTTGAGAGAATGTGTTAGGGAATTGACAGTGCCTTTAACGTGGCTTTTCTATAAAAGTCTTTTCTGTGAAAGCTTTGGCAAAGGTGCCCAGGGAATGGAAGGAAGGTAAGATAGTGCCATTGCATAAGGGTGGTAACAGACTGGAAGTGTCTAATTGTAGGCCAGTCTGTGTGTCATCAATAGTTGTTAAGATCATGGAGAAAGTAGTGAGGGACTGTATACAGCATTGGGCTGATGAGGGTAATGTTATCTGTGAGAATCAACATGGATTTGTGAAAGGACGCTCTTGTTTTAGCAATATGCTAGTCTTTTATAATAAAGTTACAAGAACATTAGATGAGGGAAAGGCATATACTGCAGTTTTCTTAGACTTGGCGAAGGCATTTGACAGGGTGCCACATGATAAGCTGATATTTAAGTTGCAGCACATGGGTCTGGATGTCAGATTGGTCAACTGGATTCAGGATTGGCTGTCTGATAGGTATCAGAGAGTTGTGTATGGTGGAGCAGTTTCCAGGAGGCAGAGGGTTACAAGTGGGGTCCCACAGGGCTCAGTACTAGGACCTATATTGTTTAACCTTTATATCAATGACATTACCAGTGGATTACAAGGGGATATTCAGTTGTTTGCGGATGATGCGAAGCTGGGAAGGATTATTAGTAATAGTGCAGATGTGGTAGCCCTGCAAGAGGATTTAAATAAGTTAGATAGATGGGCAAATGAATTGGATTTCAGTTTAATGCAGCAAAATGTAAAGTCTTGAGGTTTTGGAAACATCGATGGAATGCTGCATACTCTATGGGAGGAGTTATACTGGAGGAAGTAGGGGAGACAAGAGATCTGGGGTTGATGATTGATAGAAACCTGAAGTTTAGGGGACATATTGCAAAGGTGGTGAAGGTAACACAGAGGATTGCTGCTATTATGAGAAGGACACTGACCTGCAGAGATAAGAGGGTTATCATTCCATTGTATAAGTCTCTGATCAGACCACACTTGGACTATTGTTCTCAGATTTGGTCCCCAGGATTTGAAGGGGATAAATTAACTGTGGAAAGGATACAAAGACGGATGATAAAGATGGTTTCAGGACTGTACAAGGATAGTTATGAGGATCGGCTGAAGGAATGTGGACTGCAGGGTTTGGTGGATAGAAGAAGGAGAGGTGATATGATTGAGACTTTTAAACTGTTGAGAGGTGGTTATAGGGTTGACACTGGGAGTTCTTTTGCTTGGTTGAACAGCAGGAAGGAGTGATGACAAGAGGCCATCCCTGGAAGTTACGAAAGGAAACTGTGAGCATTAGGGTGAGGAGTGGTTTCTTTGTGTGGAGGGTGGTTGAGCTGTGGAATGCATTGCCTGATGGAGTGGTGGGAGCAAGAACGGTCAGTGAGTTTAAAGAGTGGTATGATAGACTTTGTGTTTCTCAAGAGGGGACCTCCCCTCAATGAGTCTTGACAGACTTTGTCTTAGGAAGGACCTCCCTCGATGAGTCTTTTGACTCCTTGGAGGCCTGAATAATAATAATAATAATAATAATAATAATAATAAAAAAATCTGCGCACGACTAAGGCTCTTTTACAGGAGTATAAGAAAATCTTGGAGAACACAGCCCTACCAATATATTTAGATCTCCCAGACTTAAGTGTACAACGATTGAGTTCAAGACATCCACCACTACAATTAGCCCAACTACTACTACAATCTAACTTTGACCTGAAGCAAAAGTGGCAAGAACAGTGGGAAAGCCAGACAGATTACATCGCAAAATTTTCTCTCAAAGAATTGCAAAAAAGTTTTGATGCTTGCTCACACCTCCCACGAAAATCCTGGACTCAGCTTAATAGAATACGAACTGGTCATGGTGTATGTGTGGACATACTTTTTAAATGGGGTAAACGATCATCCCCATATTGTGATTGTAGAGCTCAAAGACAAGCTGTGGACCATATTGTGACTCAGTGTTATCTGAGCATATTCAGGAGACAAATTGGCCTTTTTAAGTGCTACACCCGAAGCTATGAACTATCTGACCAATATCGATGTAACCTTTTAATTTTATTGGTTTTTAAAATGACTTTTAATTTTATATGTTTTTAAAGTGACAGTATATAGTACTGCATGTTTTGTTATTCATGCCATATGAATAAATAAATAAATAACCATCTTACCACGATCATTCTTCCTTCTACTTGCCACATATCTAAAAAACTCGCTTTGGTTTTTCTTTGCCTAATTTGCCAATTTCTGCTCATACTGCACTTTTAATGTTCTTAGTAACTGGGTCACTCTCCTTGGCTTGTTCTTTATACTTTTCATGTAACTGTTATTACCTTCTTCTTCCAGATTTCATGCTACTTTATTCAGCCTTTTGACCTTCATAATACATTCGCAAATTGATGCTGTTATGCATTTCTTTGTCAGTTCCCAGGTAGTATTTCCTTATCACTAAACTCTTCATTCCATGCTATTCCTTGGAATGAGGACTTAAATCTGCTGGTGTTATCATCACCAGTTTGTACTTCCACTTATATCTTTTTCTGGTAGTGGGGGTGAGTCTGCCACTGGACAGAGCCAATGCTAAGAAGTTCTTCTTGGTGATGGGGTGAGCCTGTTACTGAGTGAAATAATGCTGAGTTGGACGATCTTTCGGTCACTCATAGGGAGTTGTCTGGGGGATCACCTAATTTTTGAAGAGGGTCTTTACTTAAACACACCTCAATAAAGGTCAAAACTGGTCTGGGTAGTTGCCCTTCCCTTAATGCATAGCATTATACAAGTGATGAGAGCTAAATCCACCTTTACCACAAGTTGCCTCAGTCCTGAAGATACATCAGGCGCAAACTTTGTTTGCGTGCACTAGGATAAAGGATTAAACTAAATTTATTATAGTCTAACCAAGTGGAAAAAAACTTCCAAAATCTTGTAAGCCCTCTTATTCCTAGAATGCTGGATAACAATGCAATAGGGATCACAACCCATATATTAATACCACCTACAAACAATTATGACATCTCTGAATGACTTGCTTTCTAATTTCTTCCAGTAAATGAAGGAGACTAATCAGTATGTGCATACCAAACATGGTTCTGCTATCCAAAATAGACAAATAAAAAAAGATATTGGAACACCCCCCATAGAATTTCAAAGACATACAGACATTCTAATAGATGGATCATCTTCAGATGACATGGATACTACCATCTTTCCGAAAGAATATGGTAAAACTTCTCCATAAAAAAATTCATACAGCCTAGAAGGAGTACAATATGTCAATGTCTAGGATATTTTTCCTGATGAATAGGAAATGATAGATAATGGTCATCCCTAATTCTCTAAAAACAAAAAAATCCAAGGTTAATAAAAGCAAAACTACTCAACAGAGAAAGCTACACTATACCACCAAAAAAAAATAATTAAAATATTCCTACATTGGAATGGTTGTGGATTCCATCAAAACATCGATGACATCAAAGCCCTCTTTAAGAAGTATAAATCAGTATGCTTCTGTCTGCAGGAAATATATCTAAAGCTGAGAGATGATCCAAGATAACAAAATATTTCCTTCATTCATTTGGAGAAGTCATGGGATGGACCCACTCATGGAGGAGTTGCCAAATTTGTAGCCCCCCCCCAGCAAACCTCACTCAGTATGAACAAAGAGGTAAGTCTCAGTCAGAAATTTATAAACAGTACACTGTGTCTATGTCCCTACTAGGTGACAAATTAACTTGATAAAGGAGATGCATATACAGTGATGTACTTTGGTTTTTCAAGGGCTTTTGATAAACTACCACATGACAAGCTAGTAGCTAAACTGAAAGAGATAGGATTAGATAACAGACTAGTAAGTTTGGATAGCTTATTGGCTGTTGGACATGTATCAGCAGGTTGTGTATGGAGGAGTGGTATCCCAAAAGAGAAAGGTCACTATTGGAGTGCCACAGGGATCTGTTTTGGGACCATTATTGTTTAACTTGTACATTAATGACATTGGGACTGACTTAACTGGAGATAGGCAGATGTTTTGGCCTTGCAGGTGGATCTGAATAGACCGTAAGTGGGCAAATGAGTGGAGATATCTATTAATGCTGCAAAATGCACGGTCTTGAAATTTAGTAGGCAAGGTTGGGATGTAGAGTATACAATTGATGGAGAAATTTTGGGGGAGCTGGAGGAGATGAGAGATCTGGGAGTAATAGTGGACAGAGTGGACTTGAAGTTTAGGGGTCACATTTCTAAAATTGTAAGAACATCCCAATGGAATATGGCAATCATGAGGAGGACATTGACATGCAGGCCACATATGGACAAATGTAAACAGATATGGCATCTGGTTTTCCAGGGATATGAGGGTCTATTGGAGAGGGTCCAAAGAACGTTTCATAAGTTAGTGTCAGATCTGTGGGATGTCAGATATGAGGAGAGATTGAAGGAATGCATCTTACAATGCCTTGTGAATAGCAGAAGAAGAGTGGATATGATTGAGACATAAGTTGTAAGGGGGTTGTTACCAAATGAATGTGAAGAAAAAATTTCATAGAGTAGAGGGAGGCAAGGTAGAACTAGAGGCATCCATGGAAGCTGTATAAGGAGAGTGAGAAGCAGGTTCTTTGCATATACAGTGATTGGGGAGTGAAATGCATTGCTTGAAAGTGTGGTGAGTGCAGAAACCATAAATGAGTTCAAGGCACGGTGTTCAAGGCAAGTTCAATGATCTTTTAGCATAAGAGAGTACAGATCTCCTGCGATCAGTCCTTTGACTTCATGGAGGTCAAATGTTAATATTAAAAATAATAATAATTTCCCTGGATTATCTGTTATATCTCTGCAACAGAATTTTCTTGAGAGCATATTTCTTGCCAAACCTGCCAAAAAGTAATTAGAACTCCCTCTCCTAATCAGGAAATGATCTAGAATGATCGCCAAATAACTACTGTCCAATTTTCTGAAGAGTTAATTGTGCAACATTCTTGAAAAAAATGATTAATTCACATCTTTTGTCATTTCTGAGAGAAACATTCCTTTCCAGAATGCAATCTGATTTCCTAAAACATACAGTACTTCTACTATTAATCAGCTGGTCCTACTGGAGGCATCCATTAGAGATGCCTTGCTAAAATGTGAGTATCTAGTATCAATTTTCTTTGATATGGAAAATAGCATATGACGCTGCTTGGAGATTTGAAATACAGAAAAACTTACATGAATTTGATATAAGAGAGAATCGCCTTCTTTTTTTCAATAACTTCTTATCTAATTAAATCTTACGAGTCCAAGTGGGAATCAACCTCTCTTGATCCTATAATCAAGAGGAGAGAGTCCAACAAGCTTCTGCTTTAAGTGTTACAACTTTTGCAAAATAGACCCATTCGATAACAGAACAATAACTGCAATACTAAACAAGGCCCGATATGTGGATCACTTCCCCATCTTCTGTCATTCATGAAACTGAGTGCCATAAAGTGTTATACAAGGCTGTGGTGCCCATTTAGTGTCTGGAGTAACCCTCGTGTTCCAATCCTAAGCACAATCTAACAGATAAGCTTAGGTACTGACAGTTATTCATGACTTATTTTTAATGGTATTAGCAACACCAAAAAAACTGTTTTATCAAAAGATATCAAAAGGGAAGAGGGCGCTAGTGGGTCAAGCGCTACGGACATGTTTTGAAGAGCTCCTGATTCAGATAAGTTTTACTAGGAATAATTAAGTATATATGCGTAATTGTTTAAGTAAGAGCGGCTGTAAACGTTGTACGCTACCGATATTATTACTGTGGGGTTTTTTTCCTTGCTTAAACTAAATATGAAAACGTTAATATTAGACCTAGTAACCTGCAGAGGAAAAAAAAAAAAAATGGCGGCGGCATTGTCATTCCATGATTTTAATTTGGATTTCAGTAGGTTCGTTAAGTGTGAGGTCTGTTATATGTATTCCTTCGACTACATAAATGATTTGTGGATGTTTAGTGCAGATGGAAGAAGGGTGTGTGCGAAATGTGACCTGAACGAGGAATTGATGAATGAGAATATGAAGTTGATGACAGAAAGTGCTAGTACTGATTGTGTCGCGAGTGCACGTTTGAAAGAGAAGGATGGTAAGTAAGACAGGTGAAAAAATGTTAAAAAATCAGGAAAAAAGAAAAAGAGCAATTTGACAACTATAACGGATGTTAAAAGGGACGAAAGTGAGAGAACGAATGAAAGTAGAAATGGCGTGATGCAGAAATCCAAGTAAAAAAAATCAAAAGAATGAATGATGGCGAAAAAAGAATGACTGATGGCGAAAGTTGGAAGCATGTTGGAACGAAAGTACTGAACCAAAGAAAGATGAATGACAGTAAAAGTGAGAAGAATGATAGCGAAAGTTGGACGCATGTTAGTCCGAAAGTACGGAAACAAAGAAAGATATGTGAGAGTGAGAAGAATGATAGTGAAAGTTGGACGAATGTTGGACCGAAAGTACGGAAACAAAGAAGGATGAATGAGAGGGAAAGTGAGAAGAGGGGTTCAAGAGTTAGAAAGTTATAAAGATTTAATGATAGAGAGAATGTGTCGCGAGGTTCGGAAGGGGAATTAAATTGGATGAAGCAAGAAATGAAATGGATGCGGAATGAAATTAAGAGAATTCAGGTCAAAACTATTAAAATAAATCATGATGGCATGAAAGAGTTAACAAAAGATGAGCGAGTGGCGTTGTATGGCGACTCCATTATTAAAGGTGTGCTAGAGGATAAAATGCACAAGGTATGTTTTCCAGGCAGTAAAATGAGTAGAGTGATTGAGGCATTGAATATGAGGTGGGAACGAGCAAAGAGTTAATTGTATTAATTGGTACAAATGATTTGAGAGAGAACAAAGAGCATGTCAAAATGAATGTCAGGAGACTGCTTGGAAAGATAAAGGAGAATAGTGTGACAGGAAGGGTGGTCAGTGTGTTGCCTAGGTATGATTGTGGTGAAATGAGGCGGAGAGCAAGGATTATGAATGATATTCTGGCTGAAATGTGTGAGGAGATGGGAGTACAGTTGTTAATGTGTGGAATGAGCTTGAGGGACGAAGTGAGCTGTATGGGAGCGATGGACTGCATTTGAGTGGTTATGGTGTGAGTCGCTTGGAGAGACTGCTGCTGGAAAGTGGAGAAGTGAATAGAGAGAATGAATCAGATCGAGAGGGGAGTGATGTGGAAGAGCAGGAGAGTAAGACAGGAGAGATTGAAGGAGTGGAAATGAATGTGGAAGTGAGTGGTATGAGTATAGAAAATGAGAGAATGGGTGTGCAAGAGGAGCAGGGAAACGGGGAGGCTCAGGGTGGACAGGGATACACAGCGTGAGAAAGGTGGATGCTCCAAGAGGAGGTGAGAGAATGTGTAGGCAGGAAAGTAATGGGATGATCAGGGAACAAAAGGAAACAGATGGAATTGCAAAGGGTTCTAAAATGAAGAAGCAGAAAGGGAAATGGCCCCAGTCCAGCATGGAGAGATCACATCGAGTGAGTGGTATCAGTGGAACTAGCTGTAGATCCAGAAATGAGTTGTTGTGTTTGTATACCAATGCTAGAAGTATAAGAAACAAGGTGGATGAAATTGTTGCACTAATTGCGTCTGTGCACCCAGAGATTGTCGGAATAAGTGCGACATGGTTAGATGAGGATGACATCCTGACAGGAATAGAGATGGAAAGGTATGATGTGTTTCGTGAGGATAGAAGGGGTAAAAAGGGAGGGGAAGTGCTATTGATGATAGAGAAAGAGTTATGTCCATACAAGGTAGAGATGCAAGAGGGAAATGGGGCCAGTGGTTTTGAGGCAGTATGGTGTGAGATAGAGGTGAATAGAATCAAATACTTGGTGGGATGGTGTTATAGACCCGGTAATGTGGATGGTGGTGATAGTGAAATGTAAGTCAAATAAGCCAAGCAAATAAGTTAAGAGTGATCATTATGGGTGATTTTAATTATGGCAATATAGACTGGAATGAAGAGATAGCAACTGGAAGTAAAGAAAATGAGTTTCTTGAGTTTTTGAGGGATAACTACCTCAGACAGTATGTAACAGAGGGCACAAGAGGATTAAGGGTCTTGGATTTGGTCATCTCAACAAAGGATGTAATTATAAATGAGGTATCAAATCATCCACCAATTGGTGAAAGTGACCATGACGTGATTACTTGGGTGGTTGCCAGCAGTGCAAGTACCCCTGTGAAAAAAGGGTATATGTGGAACTACAAGTGGGGTGATTATGAAGAGCTCAGGAGACAGCTTGCAGGTGTAGCATGGAATGAGGAGTTAGCTGGAAAAGAGATCAATGCAGCTTGGGGGATTTTCAAAAAATATTTAGTGGATGCAATGTCTAAATGTATACCATGGGTGAGAAGGTTAAATAAGGTAGGTGTGAGATGGATGAATAAAGAGATTAAGCATGCAATACAGAGAAAAAGGGCATTGTGGAGGAAGCATAAGAGAAGTGGAAGTAACCAATTTCATGAGGTCTACAAAGACCAGGCAAGGAGGGTGACTTGGTTGGTGAGAGTAGCTAAAGAGAGGTATGAACAGCAGTTAGCTAATGAAGCTAAAAAGAATCCTAGGGAGTTCTTTCGATATGTAGCCAGCAAAAGAAAGAATGAATATTGAAGGATGACATTGATTGGAGGAAATGGTATAAAGACAGCTGTTGCAGAATGTGTCATGGAGATACTTAATGAGCAGTTCATAAAGATCTTTCAATCTTGTGAATGTGACTTCATGGAGAGATTAAGAGCAGTTGATGATGGGGAGGAGAGACTGACTGTAAGTGAGCAAGAGGTGTTTGGGGAGTTGAGTAAACTAGATGTAAATAAGGCTGTGGGACTTGAAAATATATCACCGCGTATTCTGAAGGAATGTGTCAGAGAGTTGACACCTACCTTGACGTATTTTTTTAATATGAGTCTTGCACTTGGTCAAGTCCCTAAAGAGTGGAAGGAGGGCAAGATTGTGCCACTTCATAAAGGAGGTGATCGAACTCGAGCATCAAACTATAGGCCTATCTGTGTGTCAGGTGTTGTGGTTAAGTTGTTGGAGAAGCTTGTGAGAACTAGGATCCAGAGTTGGGTTGACAACAATGGTATAATCTTTGGACAGCATGGATTTGCTAAAGGGAGGTTGTGTTTTAGTAATCTACTTACTTATTACAATAAAGTGACTGCTTCCTTGGACAGAGGAGAAGGATACACAGTAGTATACTTGGATTTCGTAAAAGCTTTTGATAGAGTACCTCATGATAAGTTGACAGTCAAACTAGAGCAGATGGGGTTGGATATTAGATTAGTGCATTGGATTAGAGACTGGCTATCTGATAGGTATCAACAAGTTGTGTATGGGGGTGCAATATCCAGGAAAAGGAAAGTCACTAGTGGAGTGCCTCAGGGATCTGTTTTAGGGCCATTACTATTTAACTTGTATATTAATGATATTGGCGAAGATTTGGATGGAGATATTCAGTTGTTTGCAGATGATGCAAAGTTGAGACGAACCATAAAGAGTAGTGAAGATGTTGTGGCCTTGCAAGAAGACTTGAATAAATTGAGTGATTGGGCAAGCAAATGGGGATGTGAGTTCAATGTTGCAAAATGTAAGGTTTTAAAATTTGGAAAACAAAGATGGGATGCAGAATTTATGCTCGGTGAGAATATATTGTTGGAAGTAGAGGAAATAAGAGATCTGGGAGTGATAGTGGATGAGGATCTAAAATTTAGTGGTCACATCGCCAAAATTGTGAAGACAACACAAAGACTTCTGGGAATGATGAGGAGGACAGTGACGTGTAGAAGTAGGGAGATTCTTATTCCATTGTATAAGTCTTTGATTAGGCCACACATGGACAATTGTGCCCAGATTTGGTCACCTGGTTTTCAGAAGGATGAAGAAATGTTGGAAAGGGTCCAAAGGCGATTGACTAAGGTAGTTTCTGACCTCTGGAATGTCGAGTATGAGGAAAGATTGAAAAGATGTAATTTGCAGAGTCTAGTGGAGAGAAGGAAGAGGGGAGATATGATAGAGACCTACAAGTTGGTAAGGGGTTGTTATAGGATCAATGGTGGAGAAGTTCTACAGAGAATAGTGGGAGATCAGGGGAGAACCAGAGGTCGTCCCTGGAAACTGTATAAAGAGGGTGTGAGTAGGGGAGTGAGAGGCAGGTTTTTTTCATGCAGAGTTGTGAATGATTGGAATGCCTTGCCTGAGAGTGTGGTGTCTGCAAGGAGTTTGAATGTGTTTAAGACCCGGTATGATGAGATGTGTGTGAGATAAAAGAACCTCCTAGATGAGTCTTTGACTCCATGAGGTCTTTTTTAATAATAATGTCTTATATATGTTGGAAGTTTTTCCACTTGGTTATACTACAATATAAATTAAAGATACCAAGAAATTATATACTTCATTTAATCCTTTATCCAACTGTAAGCAAACAAAGTTTGTGCCTGGATTATTTTCAGGACTGGGGCAACTCGTATATATAAGCTAATGCTTATAATGCTTATAGAAGCTAATGATTTCAAATCACTTGCCTTCATATCCCATAATGTAAAGCACATATCCTTGCGAGCATGTATAATGTTATGCATTATGGGAAGGCTCACTACCTTGACCGGCTTCAACCATTATTGAGGTCTCATCAGTGGGAGCCAGATCCAGAGGTGATACTAAGATTGAAGTAAAGCAGAAGGCATATATGAGTAGCGAAAAGGTTATGAGTATGTGAATATGAGTATATTTCATATATGAGTAGCAAAAATACTCTGGATTAAAGATAATTGATATATATATCCTAAACCCTTTAGGTTCTTTAAATGTCAGAAATATGATCATTCTCAAACTGCCTGTCTTGACTGTGCCTGTTGTGGCAGAAAAACGAGTTGCCCTAGCCCTGAAAATACTTCAGATGCAAACTTTGTTTTCTTACACTTGGATATAGGATTAAACCAAGTATATAAATTCTTGGTAGCTTTAATTTATAGCAAAACCAAGTGGAAAAACTTCCCAACAACCATCTTTAATCCAGAATATTTTAATAATGAGGTGTGACACATTTTGGCTACTCATATATGAAAATATGACTTCTGCATTACTTCAACCTTTGAATCACCTCTGGGTAGTGATCCTTCCCATAATGCATCGCATTATACATGTCTGCAAGGAAACGTGCTTTGCATTATAGGATACTGTGGCAAGTGATGAATCCTTTATTTCTTGGAATGCCACCTGGAAAACATGTCTTAGGTACCTTTATTATTTACTACACCTTTAATTTCCTTCGTTTTTTTTTTTATCATTAATGGCTGTTTTAATATATTACTATACAGCTTCATTGCATTTTATATCAATACTTTTTTTTTTGTATATCAGTAACCCTGACAAACTTACTAGTTTGTTTGAAAAAACTTCTCATACTTTGTGCTAATTTGTATTTTCTGTACATTCTTCTTTTTTAGCATATATTTTATTATTCTTGATATATTATTTTAAACTTGAACTTGGTAGTCAATAAACAAGACAAAAATTTTATTCTTTTTTTTTTATATATCTGGTTCACACACAAAAGGCCACAAGATCTACAGCACACTAGTGCCATGTGTGGACAAGAAGAAAGAAGGAGTCTGTCACATTTTGCTTAAACAGTGGAGGATTGTATTCTTTGGGGAAGGCAGAGTGTGGAGACTGTTCCAAAGGACAGAAGTAGATGGAATGGAAGAAGAGGCAGTGAAGTTGGTTTGGTGAGTTTTAAGATGGACTATAAAAGGGTTGGTTAGCAGTAGTTCTTGTGTTAATGATTTTGGAGGAGAGTAGAGGAATAACAGTGGCCAATTCATCAGAGCACTGTCCATGAAAGTATTTATAAAATACGCACAAGGCAGAAACTGAATGTCTATGAGAGAGGGATTGAAGTGGATCCATGAGAGAGGGATTGAAGTGGATCCATGAGAGAGGGATAATTAATTAGTTAGATTGCCCTCTTCTAGATAGAATTGAGCAATCTTAGAGAGAATTTTGGAGCACCACCCCAAATATGGGAGCAATATTCCATGTTGGAGCAGATTTCGGCTTTGTATAGATTTAGCAGGTGTGAAGCAGTTGTCTAGTGTCTTGTGTGAAAAAGCACCCACCAGTACTTTTTCTGCAAAAAAGTACTGGTGGGTGCTTCTGCAACCACCAAGTTTTTTGGTGGGTGCAGAAGCTATAGTTGAAATATGCTTGTGCCATAAAAGATTGGAGGTGCAGGTCAGTCTAAGAAGTGAAATCTTATCATGTTTGGATATCTCAGTATTACCGAAGGCAAGGGGAGAGGGATGCAAGCTCTTTCTTGTGAGAGATCAGAGAGAACTGAGTTTTGATGACATAGAAGTTTATAAGGTTGTCCTTGCCCCACTTGGATATAGCTAGGAGATCTCAGTTCAGGTCCCTGGTCGGGGTAGATCTTGAGGATTCTAACACTTAAGCACTAACAGGTTTGTCAAATGAAAAGGAAGAATGGAGTGTACTGTTGTCAACAAAGCTATAGATAGGACTGGAAGTCTGTGATAGCAAATCATTTATATACATGAGGAAGAGAGTGGGTGAATGAACAGAAACCTGGTTGCTCCTGAATTGGTTTCGAAAACCTGAGGAGAGTAAGCCATCCACCATGGCATGTAGCAAGTGACTAGCAAGAAAGTTGGTGATCCAGTTGTAGAGTGGGGAAGGCAGACCATAGCATGGCAGCTTGGTGAGTATGCCTTGTGCCAAACCCGATCAAATGTCTTTGAAATGTTGAGGACAACCATGTGAGTTTCTCCAAATTTCTCCATGGCTTAAGTCCATAGGTGGGTAGTGAAAGCAAGAAGATCAGCTGTAGATCTTGGGTGGCACAATCCATACTGCTGGTCACTGATTAGCTGGTATGTCTCTAGTTGGTTCAAGAGTTGGTTGTTGATGATGAGCTTCTCCATAATTTTTGACAGAATGAAAGTGACAGCAATTGAACAGTAGTTCATTGGTGGACTTTTATCACCTTTCTTTGGGATAAGCTGGTTGTGGACCTGTTTCCATGTTGTTAGATGCCAGTTGAATAGGATAGACTGAAGAGGCAATACATGATGAGTTTTAGTTCTGGGACACAATTTTTTAATGCAATAGATGGGATACCATCAGGACTAGATGCCTTGTTTGTGTTCAGGTTATTAAGGATTCTTCAGATTTTCTTTTGTCAGAAGATTATGAGAGACCTGAAGGGAGCTGCTCTTTGTGGAATGGAGGGAACTTTGCCCAGGGATTTAGTGCAGGAAATACCAAAAAATGAATCTCTCTCTCTCTCTCTCTTATGAAATACAGTTGCTAAATTCATCTTCAGGTAATACAGCATTGATTCCGGATTGTAGTGCTGAGCTGTTTTATTGGCTTAAATATACTACTCTTGAAATCCTATACTGCAGAATGTGGAATTTGAGTACCTATCATACCCTACATAAGCACTAATAAGAACCAATTAAGACTCTAAAGGATGCAGTTAAGCTCTAATGAAAACCACTGATAGCTTTTCGTTAAACTATTTGACCATTTGATAATTTATGGTTTATGTTGACCATCCTGGGTTGGTTGAGTGATTATTGTATCCACTCTTCAACTAACAAGTTGTAGGTTGAATCTTACTGTAGACATGTGTTTTGTGAATGTCCTTAGCTGGTTGATGAATTGTATTGCCTAGTGTGAGATCCCTTGGCTTAATTCTTGGATGCCCAAAGAATCTTCGAAAATTCTATGTTCAGCCTCAAGGGCAAGATTTTGGATCAACTAATTCAGCCCATTTGTGGTATTTATAATTTATATCAAGTCTACAACCTACAACCTTTCTGTGTGCGGGATTCACATAGAAAAAAAAAACAAAAAAACATTCATCTGTTAATTCAGATCATCCCATAATAAAATATTTAAACTTTCTTAAAATATTAAGAATTTCATCATAGTTTTATTACTGTGTTTGTGCTATTAATGTTATTTTTTTTTGCATAGGTTTTCACACAAGGAATAAATGGACAGATAATGCCAATGTGGCAGAAATCAGGAGAGCATGGAGGAGAGTGGCTCTATGCACATGCTGTTGTGGGAAGTTCAGAACAGTACCGAGTTGTTTTTCAAGCTACAAGGGGAGAAGACAATTTAACAGATATTGCAATTGATGATGTGAGCTTTACACATGGCTGTGCAGAGGGAGGTATTGATGAAATTTATTTTATTGAGAATCAATATACATTTATTTGATATTTGAAAATAACATCTTATACTTTATATATACATTGAAATATACATTGAAAATTTTCAATATAAATAGAAACACTTTTTATACAAAAAGCAGTGAACACGATTTATATTTTTATTAGCTGGAATTACAGGCAGACTCCAACATGCATAAGAGGTACGTTCAACATTCTTTTTGTGACATGAATTTGAAGTAAATTGGATTTCACCCACCCCACCCATTAATCACACCAGGCATGCAGTAAGTGTATAGACACCAACAGAAATAGCCTTTGTTGAAAATTTATTTATCACTAGGTTAGACTATAATAGATTTAGTTTAATCCTTTATCCCAGTGAGAGCAAACAAAGTTTGCGCCTGAAAATATCTTCAGGACTAAATATAGTGTTGTACTATCTTATCCAGTAAGTAGTGCAACACCAAGGCAACTCGTGGCAAAGGTGGAGCAAGCTACCAGGCACTTCTAACCCAGTATCTCCCATAATGCAAAACACATTTCCTATGTGGATATGTATACTGTTATGCATTGGGTAGATGGCCAATCCCTTTAATGCATAACAGTATACATATCCACATAGGAAATGTGTTTTGCATTATGGGAGATACTGGGTTAGAAGTGCCTGGTAGCTTGCTCCACCTTTGCCACGAGTTGCCTTGGTGTTGCACTACTTACTGGATAAGATAGTACAACACTATATTTAGTCCTGAAGATATTTTCAGGCGCAAACTTTGTTTGCTCTCACTGGGATAAAGGATTAAACTAAATCTATTATAGAAATAGCCTTAAAAATATTAACATGCTTTAAAGGTATTTCTGTTAGTTAAATTCAGAGAATGAACATAAATTATATTACAATGTATCATTGTTAATGGAAAGTAATATAATGCAGTATAAATATTAAGAGAAAATAGAAAAAAAAAAGTGTAATTTGGCAGTTTGATCTCCCTTGTGAAATTATTATTATTACTACTCCAAGATCTCATGGAGTCAAACACTCATCTGGGAGGTCCTTTTATCACACACAGCTCATCATAACTGTGTCTTAAACACATTCAAACTCCTTGCAGACACCACACTCTCAGACAAGGCATTCCAATCATTTACAACTCTACACGAAAAAAACCTGCCTCTCACTCCCCTACTCACATCCTCTTTATACAGTTTCCAGGGATCACCGCTGGTTCTCCCCTGATCTCCCACTATTTTCTGTAGAACTTCTCCACCAGTGATCCTATAATAACCCCTTACCAACTTGTAGGTCTCTATCATATCTCCCCCCCCCCTCTTCCTCCTATCCACCATAGATCTTTCCTCATACTCGACATTCCAGAGGTCAGAAACTACCTTAGTCAATCGCCTTTGGATTCTTTCCAACATCTCTTCATCCCTCTGAAAACCTGGTGACCAAATCTGGACACAATAGTTCATGTGTGGCCTAATCAAAGCCTTATACAATGGAACAAGAATCTACCTACTTCTACACGTCAATGTCCTCCGCATCATTCCCAGAAGTCTTTGTGTTGTCTTCACAATTTTGGCGATGTGTCCCCTAAATTTTAGATCCTATCCACTATCACCCCCAGATCTCTTATTTCCTCTACCTCCAACAATATATTCTTACCAAGCATAAATTCTGCATCCTATCTTTGTTTTCCAAATTTTAAAACCTTACATTTTGCAACATTGAACTCACATCCCCATTTGCTTACCCAATCACTCAATTTATTCAAGTCTTCTTGCAAGGCCACAACATCTTCACTACATATCCTTATGGATATGTAGTGAAGACTATTGCTAGTCACATGTATTAACAATGAACAGATTTTTTATATGATAAAATCAGGGAAAGGAACAAGGATAAGAGATCATCCCTGGAAGTTGCAAAAGGGGATATTCAGTAAAAGGGTAAGTTCCATGCTCCACGTTCCATGCTCCTACCACTCTCCATTTTTGCATGGAGAGTGCTAGGAGCGTGGAACGTATTGCCTGAGATGGTGGCAAATGTGCTGACTGTGGATGATTTTATGGAGTGGTATGATAGACTTTGTGTTCACTAGTGTGACCTCCTGTGATGAGTCTTGTGACTCCATGGAGGTCAGAAAAATAATAATAATAATAATTCCTTTTTGTCCATATTAAGAAAGTTGCACAAACATGGAACTTAATAAAGCCAGGTATGATCATTGGTGAAAATTTGTCCTTGGGAGAAGATAAGAGATCGTGAATTTGGTTAATGGGCTTGAAAGTAGCAATGAGTTGTATTTCCTTATAATATTTACTGCACATTCAGAAATGCTCTTAATAATATAGTATAGGAATCCTATGGATGTCATCTTCCTTGGATTCTGCATCGGAAGGCTGTCAGTTTTATTTTGTGTTATTCTTGTGTTGTAGTAATTTAATTAAGCTGCTTGTCTGAGAGTTTCCAGTTTGTTCTTCATTGAGTGATCCTTCACAAGAACAGATGTTGTGTACTGTACATCCCAAAGATTTAACTATACCATACTTGTGAGATGGATTATGAGCAGATTCATTATGAATAGTAATCTGATGTGACTGTGAATTTGAACAACTCATATTGTCAGGTTGAAATTCTTGGCCTAAAAATTCTATTGTCTCAATATGAGAAATACACATGGGTCTCTTTTTATGCTGTAGATACATTGCACAGAAAACCACATATAAAAAATCGCACAAAAAAGCCTAACTTACGTTGAAAAATCAGGGATACGTTCCATAATTTTCTAAAACCACATAAAACTGAAGCAATGAATTAAAATAAACCTAAAATCACATAAAAAAGGTTTATGAAAATTTAGGAAAATAAGAATAATAAGTTTGTTTTAAAGCTTTATTAATTTAATTTTATTGAAAAGTAACATTTTTTTTAACATTTTGTCATTAGATTTATCATCGCTATTAGACAATATTCGGCAACGTTTGCGAACTGGTGCAAAATCACTTTCATCACCAAAAGATATAGTCAGCGCATCCGATCTGTATGGTAAAGGCAATGGTTCTTCACAAACAGAATTAGCTTCACCCTCGTTCTGTGCTGATTTTTTCTTCTGACAATGTAATCAGTGATTAAACTTTGTGATGATGATTTCACTAATTTTTTATACAGCTCGCGATATCCAGACGTACAGTTCTTCAGCTCGCATTGGAATTTAAAGGCTCATTCAGAATTTGTGTCATTAACAAGAAAATGATTTTCCAATTTATTGCACAGTTCGAGACCTTCTCGAATTATATTTGCAGTGAGGGGGGACAGGTTTTTCTTCTGCTTCACTATCGTTATCTGGATCTTCAATGATATCTAAAGTTAATCGATATCCAATAATATCATTGTCGCTTAAGGCATTATCCACAGGATGTTTGCAATACATCCAGGCCAAGCTGCCTTCCAGCAAGCATTTAGAGTTTGTGGTCTTATTTCAGCGATAGCAGATGCAACATGATTTAAGCAGTCGAAAATATAAATTTTTTTCCAAACATCAGTTACTGTTAATGATTCATTTTCTAGTTTATCCAATATAAATTGAAAAGTGTGCTTAACGTAATATTTTTTTAAAAGTAGCAATTATGCCTTGATCTAATGGCTGAATAATGTTTGTTGTATTGGGTGGAAAAAACACTACCGGCACATTTGGATGTTCTAAATGCGGATGACTTGGTGCATTGTCAACAATTAATAAAACTTTAAATTCGAGAGCTTTTTGCTTCATATATGTTTCCACTACTGGTACAAAGCAATTATTGAACTATTCAGTAAATACAGCAGTTGTTACCCAGGTCTTTGTATTAGCCATCCAATGTATCGGCAGCTGTTTTAGATCTTTGCCTTTTAGAGCATGTGGTCTTAGAAATCGATTTACTAGGAGGAGTTTCAACATTCAATCTCCTGATGCATTGCTACAAAGTAACAACGTTACTCGATCTTTGCTTGCGTTAAATCCACTTGCTTTTTTCTCAGACTTTGCGATGAAAGTTCGACTATTCATTTTCTTCCAAAACAATCCTGTTTTGTCAGTGTTAAACACTTGCGTTATCCACCATCTTCAATAATTTTGGCTAACTCTCTTAAAAATTTTTGGCTGCTTCATCTGCTGTTGCAACCTTGCCTATAATCTTCATGTTATGAAGTGCATTTCTTTTTAAAAACCAAAAATTCTTTATCGGGCTCGGAGCAGAAGTAGACGGCTCCAATTGCTTCATCTGTTCATAAAACCGAAGAGCTTTTTCTTTAATTAAATAACCACTTATAGGAATTCCCATTTGAGTTAATTCTTCAATCCAAATTTCGAGCTATCGTTCCGTGTTTTCTAATAAAGCATCTCTTGAGTACGATGATAATTTGGCACTTAGTT
This sequence comes from Typopeltis vanoorti, assembly GCF_054136105.1. Classification (NCBI taxonomy): domain Eukaryota; kingdom Metazoa; phylum Arthropoda; class Arachnida; order Uropygi; family Thelyphonidae; genus Typopeltis; species Typopeltis vanoorti. The sequence continues at coordinate 132,194,499 of NC_143560.1, forward strand.
TTATGCCAGAAATGACAATTTTCTTATTCCAACTTCATTCTTTTTGATTGCTCTTATAGTAGATTCGCCTAAATTAAAATGTTTACCAATCACCATAGATCCCTCTCCTTTTGCTAAGCAATCTAAAATTGCAATTTTCATTTCCAAAGAAATTGCTTTTCTTCTGTGCTTTTTTTCTCCATTGGGCCAAATTTAATTAAATATTAATTAATTATTAATGAATACATTACAAAATAACTAAGGTGTTCCATAAAAATTTCAGGATTTGTGAAGTGTTTCCATCATAGGAAAAGTTGGGGAAACGCTTGGTTACCCTATTATCGGAATGGATTCTCCTTCTATTGACATGTGCAGAAGTGTCGAAAGGTCTCGTATTTGTGGGCGTGCACTGCATAACTTCAAATCCACATAAAAAGAAACCCAAGTGTATTTGCGAAGAGGGAAACACAGTTAAAACACCATCATATCTGGAGATGCTAATATTATGTCTTTTATTTTTGTGAGAAATTCTGTGGATTTTTTTTATTGAAGAAGCTGAGTGTCCAGTGAGAGGACAAAGAAGGTTAGACACAAATCTTGAGATTTTATCAGCGAGCTGTGAAATAGGCATATATAATCCACAATAGGTCTAAGTGAACAATTTTTATGTAATTTTGATGTCTCATATATTCTATTAGGTCTTGCACAGTAGGTTCTGAGTTTTTTTAATAGTTTTGTGATCAGTGGATGTTGTTTTATCCAGTAACTTTTAAAGGTTATTGAGTTGGCTTTTGGTGGGATCCCTACCAGAGAGTATATATTCTGAAAGAGCAGTTTCATTTTAGTAAAGCTTTTTGTTTTATTCTGTTCTTTCTTTTATTTGTTTATTTAGTGTTTAATTTTGATTATATTCATTTTCAGTCACTGACTAGAGGAATTTTTCCTAAGCTTTTCTTCAACCTTTTCTCAAGTTATTCGATCTTTGGCACAAGCAAATAATTTTCCTCCCACAAACTCAGGGTTTTTAATCTAACTACCAAGAAAATTGACTGTAGAACCTACACGCCTTCAGACAATAATATATTGTGTAAAGACCACAGCATGGTGGTAGTTGTTTGCCGTGCTTAGGCCTGCTATCCATAATTGGCTAAGGGTAGAGATTGCTTCCCCTTAGTTTCCAAAATGTATGGCTAAAATGGCCTCACTTTCTCCCTTTGTGTAAATAAAGGAAATAGGCATACAGAATAAATATTTTATTTATTTATTTTTATTTGTTTCTAGCCCAATAGTGTTTTATCTAAACATGCACTGCATAGAAGGATTCTAAGAGCAGGTATTCTACAATTTTTTAGTTCAAATCCATCACTGTTCTTCTTCATTTACACTGATCATGTCTTATAACAAGTAAAACACATAATTGTGCAATAAAGAATTTTTACTGGGGTATACATGTGATTTTATAATAAAGAAAGGTATTCCACTTTTTAAGACTATGACACAGCCACATTTGAATTACTCTACACAGGTCTGGCCACCTGATTTTTTTTGGAGATGCATAAGTGATGGAGAAGATACACAAGTGAGAGTAACCAAGATGGTGAATGGTCTGTGAAATGCTTCCTACAAGGATGGATTGAGAGCTTGTGAGTTGTAGAAGTTAGCAAATAGGTGGATAAGAAGGGCTTTGAGTAAAAACCTATGAGTTATTAAAGTGTAGAATTTATGCCAGGAAAACAAAAGAATCAGTGGAGTCATTCATATTGGAAGTTTAATGGAATGAAATAGCACTGGTAAACAATTAAAAATAATATTTAATTCTTCCAATATTTTGTCTCAGTTACAGAGACATCAGGGGATAAAATATAATACTTGTAACACATGCACAAAGGCAGCACAAAACTAAATGAAACATATGGATGAAAGACTAGAGTCCTAACTAGATGGGGTACCCATCTAGTTAGGACTCTAGGACTGATTTTTAAGAGCAGCAGCAACATATTCCGAAAACAGTCTTTCTTTTCTAAATTTGCTATGATGGAGATCTTTTCCAAATTCATTCTATGAGCTTTATCCAAAGCATGGTCTGCAAGTCCTGATTGACTATAGTCATGATTGCAGATGTATTTCTTCCATTGAGGTTGGTAGCTGCTTTTCCTGTCTGCCTATAGTAAGCCAACTTACAGGAACAAGGAACTCTACGAACACCTGGAACAACCTTAAAGAAATACAATCTTTGTGCCTTTCAAGCCCCAAATTGTGGATTGTGTTTCTTTAAAATTCTGGCTTTTTTTTCTGATGTGCCTCAGACATAGGGGATTTTGATAGCATTACTAAAATCTTTTTGAAGAAAAAGTCATGGATTGGGGGAAGGATTGATTATTTATTTTATTTTAATTTTTATTGATACTGTGGGAACTGTAGCCATTAGATAAAAAATGTGTGGTTTATATGATTGAGTTCTGCTGCAAGCGAGCCTCACTGGAAAAAAAGGTTATAGGCTTTGTTGGTTAGTTTTAATGACACCATATTGGTGAGGGGAGGGTGATGAGTAAATTTGTGAATGTAGCTGCCTGTGTGAGTAGGTTTCCTATATACTGAAAAGGACAGGTTACCATTAAGTAGGTGGTGACCAAGGTGTCTAGAAAAGCTAAGACTTTTATTAGTGTCCTTTACCATTGCAAATTACATTCTAGGGTAAAGAATATTGAGGTGACATAGGAAAGAATCTAATGTGTCTGGGCCCTGAGACCAAATAGAAAACACATAATCTGGTGGTGCAAGAGTTGCTGAAGACGTGGCAATGGATTTGATGTGGGGGAGGGAGTGTTTTTAAACGATGTATAGTGTGACTTCTTTTGCAAATTGTGCTACATTTTTTCTCAATAACACAAGTGTTCTTTAGTGATGCTGCTTTTGGAATTTAGTTGTTGTTTATATTGTGTTATTTTTGGATTAGCGAGGTCAGATTTGGATGCATCTGCGGTGGAAGAGAAGATATGTTTCATCATTAAATATAGTTTATACTTATAATATTGTGTAAATAAATTAGCGTATTAGAGCATATAACATAGTATTTATATGCTCTAATACGCTGCCACAGCTCCAATTGCAAATGGCATGTCACCAAGTCCTCCCCATTTAAAGACTATATTTTGAGTAACACAATACAGAATTTTGTGGCATGCAGAGCTTGTGATAGGTATGCATCCCAGCAGTTGGATATGTGGCAGTTGAGAGAAGGGGAAGTATATATATATATATATGTGCAAAATGTAGGCAATCGAATGAATTTAGTACTTAGATATTAAGATAACCGACTCCGTTGCATCAGGGGCAAGAGAATTTCAAGAGATGAGTAGCGTGATAGACGTTGACAATAATGAGCGAAATATGAATGGAAAAATAAGAGTGGGGAGTGTAGAAGGCTTGAACAAACGATGGTGAAATTTTCGGAGATCTTCATTGGAAGGATGAATGTCGAGTAAGAGTGGCTAACTTGTAGAGAGAAAGATAGATGAGCTGGAATATCTCGGAAATGAGATGAGGAGTATGAAATATGAGATTAAGCAAATGGAAGAGATGAATGAAAGGGAAATCCTCTTTTATTATTCCCATACCTCTCTCTCTCACTCCTACGTGAGAGAGAGATGTGGAAATGATAGAAGAGGAGAGAATAGGAGCAGTACAAGAGAGGAAATAAGAGAGAGGTATGGGAATGATAGAAGAGCAGAGAATGGAAAGACTCAGTAAGAGGGAATGAGAAGAATGTGAGGGAGTGCTGAAACCAGGGATAGAGTGATGCCATGACAGCATGTAAGTAGGGGAACATAGAATGAAAGAGTTAGAGGAGAAAGAGAGTGAGGAATTCAGGTGAGCAATCAAGGAACAGAGTAATAAGAGCTGTGATGTATGAAGACATGATGATCCATGGTGTTCAAGATAGGATGTCAGAGGAGTGTTTGCCTGGAGGGATGATAGAAAGTGTGGCGATAGCAATTAAGCGGGGTGAAAGGATGGATAAGGTGATTGTGATGGTGGGCACAAATGACTTGAGAGACAATGAAAATCAGGTGGCTAGACATCTGAGATTTTTACTTGAGGTTGTACAAAAGAAAACGCAGAGAGGAAAGATTGTGTGTTGCCCAGGTATTATAGTGACGAACTGAGCAGAAGAGCAGTAATAATGAATAGCATAATAGCAAGAATGTGTCAGAAGAGAGGATTGGAATATGTGGCTGCTCGGAGGGCATTTAAGGACAGAAAGGAACTGTATGCAAGAGACCACTTGCATTTCAATGAGGAAGGATGTAGGCATCTGGAGAGATTATTGTTTTCTGAATGAGTCAGTGTGTCAATTTAGGGAATCTAGAATTCTCACAGTGGATGGTAGCAGGGATGGCCTCTTGTGGGAATAGGTGTTTGGGGTAAGGGGGAGAACATCAGGTAACACCGAGTCCAGTGGGGTCTGGAGGGGATAATGATAGGTACAGAAGCAGTTACATTTTTATACTTTATATTAATGCCAGGAGTATCCGGAATGAAGGCGATGAATTCATGGCACTGATAGCATCAGCCTATCCAAACATTATTGTGATCTCTGAGACGTGGTTGACCAAAGATGATATAATAACAGGAATAGAAGTAGCAGGGTACAGCATTTTTCAGTAGAATAGGAAGGGAAAATGCAGTGGTGGAGTACTGCTTATGATAAGTGATGACTTATGTCCTCTAAGAGTGGGGCTTTGCAAGGAAGTGACACTAATGGTTTTGAAGCATATGGTATGAGATAGAAGTGGGCAAGACAGGATATTTAGTGGGGTGTTGCTACAAGACAAGGAGCAAAGAGGGTGGGGAGCAGGAGAGATTTTGACAGTTGAGCTTGGCAAGTGTAGAAGAATGATTGTTATGGGAGACTTTAACTACAGCAGTATAAGTTGGGAAGAGGAAAATGCATGTAGTAATAAGGGATTGGAATTTCTACAATTCTTAAGCTACAAATATCTTAGACAACATGTAATAGATGGAACAAGAGTTCAAGAGTTTTGGATTTGGTCATGGCATCGGAAGAGCTGATAATAACTGAGACGACCTCTCTTCCCCCAGTTGGAGAGAGAACCATGTGGTTCGGACTTGGACGATGAATAAACATGCAAGAGTATCAATGAAAAGGGAATGCATGTGTAATTATAAGGCAGGTGATTATAATAGTCAAGTTGATATTTTATATATTATATATTATATTATTATTCATGCCTCCATGGAGTCAAAAGATTTTATTATAATAAAATGTCAACTTTGGACAGTTCAATGGAGGGCAGAGTTGAAAAGCATGGATATCATTAGTGCTTGGGAAATTGTGAAGAAATATTTGTTAGCAGCAATAGTAAGCTGTATTCCATGAGCAATGGAGCAGACACAATTTGATGAAAAGTGGATGACAAACAATATTAAACAAGAACTGCAGGTGAAAAAGAGTTTATGGAAGAGATAAATGGAAACAGGTGAAAAGATGCATGAAGAATATAAGATACAGGCCAGGAGAGTTACTAGTATGGTAAGGAAGATGAAACTGGAATATGAGAAGAGATTGTCCCTAAGATCCAAAGAAAATCCTAGGGAATTTTTTAGCCATTTGTCCAGTAGGAGGATAAACGATTTTGAAAGAATAACATGGTGGGATAAAAATGGGAATAGATTTACTGATCCAGAGGATATAGTGGAGTTGTTCAATGAACACTTTATTGGAGTATTTCATCCTGGAGAAGTAGGTTTTAATATTAGAAGAATAGGTCAGGTTTAGAGGTGCAAGAGAAGAGTGTGTTCCAAATAATGAGTATTCTGGATGTCAGTAAAACTGTGGGAGTGGGTGGTATTTCACCATGGGTTTTGATAGAATGTGCTAAAAGAACTGACAACTCCATTGAACTGGCTTTTCAATGAAAGTCTGGCTATGGATAAGATATCCAAGAAATGGAAGGAAGGTAAGATAGTGCCATTGCATAAGGGCAGTAGCACACTGGAAGTGTCTAATTATAGGCCAGTTTGTGTGTCATCAGTAGTTGTTAAGGTCTTGGAGAAATGAGTGAGAGACTATATACAAAGTTGGGCAGATGAAGGTAATATTATCTCTGAGAATCAACATGTATTTATTAAGGGGGGGTGCCCTTGCTTTAGTAATATGATTGCCTTTTATAATAAAGTTACAAGAGCAGTAGATGAGTGAAAGGAATATGCTGCCATTTTCTTGGATTTAGCAAATGCATTTGACAGTGCCACATGATAAGCTGATATTTAAGTTGCAGCAGATGGGTTTGGATATCAGGTTGGTCAACTGGATTCAGAATTGGCTGTTCAATAGGTATCAGAGAGTTGTGTATGGTGGGATAGTTTCAAGGAGGCCGTGGGTTACAAATTGGGTCCCACGGGGTTCAGTACTGGAACCTATATTGTTTAACTTTTATATCAGTAATTTTCAACTTTTCCATAATATGGCACACCTAGACTAATTATTGAATTTCTATGGCACACTAAAAATATATTCTTTTAATCTTTTTGATGATCTGTCAAAAAATATTCATAATTTTGGTTGATTTACACACAGAAGAAGAGGGAAGACCAGACATTAATAAATAAATGCCAAATTACAACATTATTTCTTTCAATTAATTTGTTTTCATAAATCTCACAGTACACCTGAAGACCTCTCGCGGCACACCGGTTGAAAATCGCTGCTTTATATCAATGACATTATCAGTGTGAGGATTGCAGGGGATATTCAGTTGTTTGCAGATGATGTGAAGCTGGGAATTGTTATTAGTAGTAGTGCAATGTGGTAGCCCTGCAAGAGGATTTGAATAAGCTAGACAGATGGGAAAATGAATGGGGATGTCAGTTTAATTCTGCGAAATGTAAAGTCTTGAAGTTTGGGACTCATTGATGGGACACTGCATACTCTATAGGAGGGGTTGTACTAGACAAAGTAGGGGAGACAAGCAATCTGGGGAGTAATGATTGATAGAAAACTGAAATTCAGGGAACATATTGCAAAGGTGGTGAAGATAACCCAGACGATTGCTGCAATACTGAGAAGGAAGCTGACCTGCAGAGATAAAAGAGTCATCATTCCATTGTATAAAGCCCTGATCAGACCACACTTAGACTATTGTTCTCAAATTCATCCCCTTCAAATCCTGGGGATTTGAAGGGGATGAATTAGCTGTGGAAAAGGTACAGAGGCAGATAACAAAGATGGTTTCAGGACTATACAATGTTAGTTATGAGGATCGGCTGAGAGAATGTGGACTGCAGATTTTGGTAAATAGAAGAAGGGGAGGTGATATTATTGAGACTTTTAAATTGTTGAGAGGCAGTTACAGGGTTCACACTGGGGAGTTCTTTTACTTGGTGGAATAGTGGGAAGGAGTGGTGACAAGAGGCCATCCCTGGAAGTTACGAAAAGAAGCTGTGAGCAAGAGGGTGAGGAGTGGTTTCTTTGAGTGGAGGGTGGTTGAACCATGGAATGCATTGCCGGATAGAGTGATGAAAGCATGAACTGTCAGTGAGTTCATGGAGTGGTATGATAGTCTTTGTGTTTCCTATGAAGGACCTCCCATGATAATTCCTTGACTCCATGGAGGCCTGAATAATAATAATAATAATTTATTTTATTTAGCATTTGATGTACAGGTCTCATGATATTACATACATATTACATAAAACAGCATAAGAACAATCATATTAAAAGGGATACAATAGGTTGAAACATTAAACACCAAAATTAAGAATTAGGAGTCAGAGCTTAATCCTTAAATCCCGGATCCACTTCAGAGATTCTGAGGTAAGTTTAAAAAAGTCCTCTTTAGTACCTGAGAATGAGTAGATAGGGCACTCAAGCACAATGTGATTGATAATCTGGATCCCACTTCCACATTGACAGTTTGGAGTTTCGGACCAGTTCATTTATTCAAGCGATGCTTACATCTCCCATGTCCTGTTCTGATCCAATTTAAAGTGGTCCATACATGTCTAGGGAGATCGAAGCTCTCCAGACGAGATGTTGGACTTGAAATGGGAATTTGAAGATTAGAGGTATGTTGAAGCCAATACTCTCCTCTTGACTTGCATAGGTCAAAGTTCTCGTCATTCTTTTGTATTGCACTCCTCCAGTCAGGGAGGAGTGCAGTATGCTTTATTCTTTGCAACGTGTTTTGGATCTATGGTGGGCAGTTTACCAGAAATCCTTGTATTAGGGTCAAGCTTCCTAATCAGGGACCAAGCTTTTCGGCTGGAATGAGTAAAATTAAAATTGTTCATTGTTTTAATCATTTGTCTTTTCCAGCATTGTCAAGAGACTTCAGTAGCTAAGTGGCTACTGCAGTAGGGTTATTATTAGTAGAGAATTCTTTATACAGTCTTTCACCGTCACTATACCAGCCTGGGATATAATCTCTCCTAAAACCTCTTGGAATGGTTTGTTTGGCAGCTCCAATAATAAAGTCAATAAATCTATTGTAATTGTTTACAGTGGGCTTTATAAATCGTATTACAGTGTCAACCTGTTTCTTAAAAGAATCCCAGTCAGCTTTGAGAAAGTTCCACCTAGGTTTTAATACTGTTCTTATGATTGGAAAATTTAGGCCTACTTTATAGATTCTGGGTCAATGTTGGCTGTTTGGAAAATTGTCTAATACTTTCCTAGAGATGGGGATGTGGCCACCATTATTGTCAGCAGTACAGAAACACAAATCAGGGTTATATCCTCTTTCCCATCTGGAGGAGAGAAAGCTTGGTTTATCTTTGGCATCAAAGATCAGGTAGAGGTTCTGATTTTCCATCCAGTTCACTAGTAGGGTACCGTTTAGGTCATCCTCTCTATGGCCCCCAAAGGGAGTGATGACTATTAAAATCTCCCAGGATTATGCTTGGATGTTGTTGCTGGAACAGTACTTGGTCAGACAATTTAACTAAGGGTGGTTTATACACGTTGGTTATAGTATAACCAGATATTATAATAGATACACTGTATATATCCTTGCTGGTGCTTGGTTCACAGATCTTATAATTAGAAATGTCATTTTTTATATATGTTGCCACACCATATTTGGGATGGTTTATGCAATTAATCACATTATATCCATGTATTTTCCCTCTCGTTAGTAGGTCTAGATCGTCCTTAGTCTGACTTTCCTGTATTACAACTACATCTTTTAAGAGTAAGCCCATATTCTTGATTCTCAGGTCCTCAGTAGGTGTATGTTGGTTATTTGAGAGCCTGTGTCTGTGAGTCTTTTTAGGAGAGTATGGAGCCATCTCTCACTGTAGATAGACTATTTAGCGTTATCCAGGGTGCACCATGAGGAGGCAGTCTACGTTACACCCCAATAATAATAATAATAATAATCTACCTATTCTAACAAGTTAGAAGGTTTGAGAGGACTGAGTCAATAACTTGTTTTTCAAAATCTTCCTCGAAAAAATTTCAAGTTGGAGCAAGAGGTATTATGTCTGTTTGTAAATTGTGTTCTTGGTTGTTCTGTTTATAAATTGTGTAATAAGATGCCGTTTAAGGGAATGTCAGTGAAAGCGAGGTGATATTAATCACCTCACTTTATCATTAATTATATCAGTATACTTAACAATTAGATTTTCAACAGAACTTTTAAAATGGAAAGTTTTATATGATTGGTATGACGAATAAGGGGAACAACTGATTTGGATAATTTATAGCAAGGGGAATCAGTAGCATGTAGTATGTGCCTTGGAGTGTATTGGGTTTATGAATTGCATTTAAGCAAGCCATATTCAAGGAGGAGGGGAAATGTTGACTAAACGGTTTAAGTTTAAAATCATCATCATCGTTTAAGAACTTGATAATGTATCTGATTGAATAGCAAGTATTGTTGTGTAGATCTCAAAATGATACACTCTGAAGGTTATTCAAGTCTACATAACAGCAAAAGTCATGCTGGAAAAGGAATTGAAGACTTCTGTCATGATGTACAATAACTTTGCAGCAAAGGAAAATATCATTTCAATATTAGCATGGAAGGCTTTAATGCTAGAATTGGTGCATATAAATCAGATGAAAACTCAATGGGAAATTTTGGATATGACATATGAGACTAATAGAATATGTGGAAAAAATTAAAACTTCAACAATGAATTCTTTTCAAGGAAAAATCACATAGAAAGTGACTATGGAAAAGTCCAAATGGAAAAAGTAGTGAAATTGACTTATTCTCAGTAACAGGAAAAACATCCTTCAGGCTGTTTTGTTATCAGCACCTTTGATATTGGAAGTGGCCATCATATAGTATGCAGTAGGATTCAAATAAATTGCCAGAAAGAAAGTTGTTTTGAGGATATGAAAACAAAACATAGATGTACACAAACAACTGTAAAAAAGAATTATTCCAACATGAATTATTCAACTGATTAAAAAATCTAAACATGTATCTATATAAATATCAATGTTAGTTAATCCAAGAGAAAGTAACGACATTATTATTCCGAACCTTTTGCAATACTCACTTGAAACGACTGGTATCAAAGAACAGAAGCACGGCAGCTTATGAAGAAATGAAGAGAAATTAAGCAAACTAGTTTGCATATCAGATAAAATTCAATATTATTATTATTATTATTCAGGCCTCCATGGAGTCAAAAGACTCATTGTGGGAGGTCCTTCCTAAGAACATAAAGTCTGTCAAGACTTATCGAGGGGAGGTCCCCCCCCCCTAAGAAACACAAAGTCTATCATACCACTCCTTAAACTCATTGACCATTCTCGCTCTCACCACTTCATCAGGCAATGCATTCCACGGTTCAGCCACCCTCCATGCAAAGAAACCACTCCTCATCCTCTTGCTCACAGTTTCCTTTCATAACTTCCAGGGATGGCCTCTTGTCATCACTCCTTCCTGCTGTTCAACCAAGCAAAAGAACTCCCCAGTGTCAACCCTGTAACCACCTCTCAACAGTTTAAAAGTCTCAATCATATCACCTCTCCTTCTTCTATCCACCAAATTCTGCAGTCCACTTTCCCTCAGCCGATCCTCATAACCAAAACTGTACAGTCCTGAAATCGTTGTCATCCATCTTTGTATCCTTTCCATAGTTAATTTATCCCCTTCAAATCCTGGGGACCAAATCTGAGAACAATAGTCTAAGTGTGGTCTGATCAGAGACTTATACAACAGAATGATAACCCTTTTATCTCTGCAGGTCAGTGTCCTTCTCATAATTGCAGCAATCCTCTGTGTTAGCTTCACCACCTTTGCAATATGTCCTATAAATTTCAGGTTTTTATCAATCATCAACCCCAGATCTCTTGTCTCCCCTACTTCCTCCAGTATAACTCCTCCCATAGAGTATGCAGTGTCCCATCGATGTTTCCCGAACCTCAAGACCTTACATTTTGCTGCATTAAACTGAACTATGCAAAACAATCAGAAAATGTATCGGTGGAGAAATACAAATCAGTTGTAAAGTTTTGGATATGATATATGAGATGATAGAGGAACAAGAATAATAGTCTCAAAAATGCCAAACAACAAATGATGAACAGCAATAAACATGTAGCTGTAGTCAAATTACATGGAAGCATAATCAGAGATAAATATGCTATAGCAAAATAAAAAAAAAATAAGAAACACTGTTTGAAGCGTCCAAGGCATGCCAAATGGAAAACTTCTGATTTATAAAACCTATAAATCAAAGGTTTTACCCTATGTCCAAAGAAGAAGATGTACCATAGAAAAAGGATAAAGGATACTCTCATACTGAAGGAGAAAACTTGAAGAACTATTGAACCATCAGTCTACTATCCAAGTTTACAAAAATCTTGGCTCATAGGCTTTACAGTTATACTGCTGGACCTGGCTAAGATCTTTGACAGGCTACCACATGAAATTCTAATCCGTAAACTGTAATATATGGGAATGGATATAGAGTTGGTGAGATGGAGAGTAGAGTCCAAAAGACGGCCTGTGACTAGTGGTGTACCACAGGGTTCTGTTCTTGGACCACTGCTGTTCAATTTGTTCATTAACAATATAGGGAAGGATCTAAGAGGAACAGTTCATTTGTTCGCTGATGATGCAAAGTTGGGTAGGGCAATAGTGAATACAGAAGATGTCAAAATCTTGCAGGATGATTTGGATACATTGGAGTTCTGGGATAAGGAGAATGGATGTCAATTTAATGTGACAAAATGTAAGGTTATGCATTTTGGGGTGAAAAGATTAGCAGCAGTATACCACATTGGTGGAACTGTACTCCAGAATATTGATGAGGCCAGGGACTTGAGAGTGTTGGTGGATAGGGAGATGAAGTTTAGGGGGCAAATTGCAAAAGTGGCTAAATCAGCTCATCAAATCACTTGGCTTCTGAAAAATACTTTAACATGCAGAGACAAACAAGTTATTGTTCTTCTGTATCAAGTCTTGATAAGACCCCATCTGGACTACTGTGCCCAGTTATGGGCGCCAGGGTTTCTTCGTGATGGGGAGGAAGTGGAGAGGATCCAGAGATGAGTGACCAAGATGATAGCAGGTCTGTGGAATGAACCTTATAAGAATAGGTTGAAGATTTGTGGGTTGCAAAAATTTTTACTTGGAGAGTGGTGAATGAGTGGAATAAGCTGCCAGAGTCTGTGGCGTGTGCTACGACCGTGAATGAGTTCAAGGCAAGGTATGATAGATACTGTGTGAATATCGAATAGTTGTTCTTGACATGATGTTAGGCCTCCTTCAATGAGTCTGTCAACTCCTTGGAGTTGCCCGGAATAATAATAATAATGATAATGATGTTCAGAACTGTTATATTGTCATATGTTTCTAATTTGGTAAAGAAAGCAGGGGAGGGGGGGGTGGATTTAAGAATTTGTCTTCATCATCATCAAATTCCTGATATATACCCTCAAGTGGTGTACAGGATATGATAGTACTACATGAAAAATTTATAGTATTTCTAACTTCCTATCTACAATTTTTCTCCAAATCAGTCTGTTAAATGGCAAGACTCCAATATAATCAAGTCTTATATTTCTGTCTTCTAAGGCACTTTTTACTGTATCAATCCACCTATATCTTGGTTTTCCTCTCAGTCTTTTTCCTGCCAACCTGGCAAAGAAGACTTGTTTTGCTAATCTTTCCTCTCCCATTCTGCTTAAGTGACCATACCACCTGAGATTAGATCTGCTAACACATTCCTGAATCCTGACAATATGAAGTTCTTTCCTAATATCCTCATTTTTAATATGCTATTGCCATTGATGCCATCTGTTCATGCCCCTAATCTTTATCAAGACTCACATCCGAGGTCTCTAGTCTTTGGTCAATGTTTTACTTCTAACCCAGCTCTCAGATCCATAAGTTTAAATTGGTTTGAACACTCTCTTGTATACATCTAATTTAGTGTTTTGACTAATTTCTCTCTTATTCCACATAAATTTATTCAGTTGACTTCCTCCCATACCAGTTTTGTTGATTCTGTTGTCTATTTCCATATTTAATTTATCATCTTCACTAAAAATCATGCCTAATTAGCTGAAATGTTTTACTTGTTCTATAAGTTCTCCATTCACAATGATATTTTCAATGTTTCTGCCTATTTTCATTATCTTTGTCTTTTTAATGCTGACCTCCATACCATATCTATTACAACAGTTATTCAATTTAGTCAGGGAATCTTGCACACTTGTAGCAGATTTATTTAGAAGTATATAACATCATCTGCATAAAGCAAAGAGCTGAGATTAACACCTCTAATTTTGATATCAGGTTTAATACCATTTTCCTTCATTATCACATGGATTTCTTGAAGATGAGGAGGCTCTGGAGAGGGTTCAGAGAAGAGTGACTAAGTTGGTGAGTGATGTAAAAAATGTTCCCTACATTGATAGATTGAGAGCTTGTGGATTGCAGAGGTTGGTTGATAGGCAGAGAAGAGGGATATGATAGAAACATTTAAATTACTAAAAGGTTTTTATAAGATTGATGCAGGGAAATGTTTCAGCTGTGTGATAGTGATGTAAGAACAAGAGGTCATACCTGGAAATTAAAGAAAAGTGTGGTTAACAAGGATGTGAGAACAACATTTTTTTGCCTGGAGGGTGGAGAATGAGTGGAATTCATTGCCTGACTCAGTTGTGAGTTCTTCGTCTGTAAATGAATTCAAGAAGAGATATAACAGATATTGTTTTGCTAGTTTGGGTCACCCTCAATGGGTCTACTGACTCCATGGAGATAACCGTAATAATAAAAAGAAGAAACTATGTGGAATGAATGTCATTAGTGCATAGGAAGTTGTTAATGATTGTTTAAGTGAGGCAGTATCATTGTGCATACCCAGGATCAGGAGGATAAATGAAGTAGGTATTAAGTCGATGACTAGTAATATAAAGCAGGAACTGCAAAAAGAGAAAGTATTGTGGAAGAATATAAACAATGTGATCAGCATGTCCATGAGCACAAGTATACGGCACAAGCAAGAAGAGTGACTAGCATGGTAAGGAAGTCTAAATGAGATTTTCAGAGTACTCAGTATATTGATAAATCTTTCTTCTTACGGTGCCATCTTCTAATGTAGGTTAGCAACCATCTTGGTGAACAAACTGCGTTCTTGCGTTAATCTGAGCAGTTGTATGCTGCTCTTTCCTGTCCACATCTTAATGTTGTCAAACCAAGATATTCTTTTTCTTCCTCTAGCTCCTTTGCCATCAGTTCTTCCTACCAAAATAGTTTGTAGAAGTTGGTATTTGCTGTTTCTCATGATGTGGCCAAGATATGATAGTTTTCGTTTCTTGATTGCTTGTATGAGATCTTTGGCTTTGCCAATGGATTTTAAGACATCTTCATTGGTAATTTTTTCTCTCCATGATATCTTTAGCATTCTTCTATAGCCACATCTCAAAGACTTCAATTTTCTTGATGGTTGTCGCCTTCAATGTCCATGTTTCAACTCCATAGATCAGAATGGACCAGATGTAGCATTTCATCATTCAGCATCTGACTTCTATGTTTAGATCTTTATTGCAGAATATTGTTCTCATTTTCATGAAGGACTGCTGTGCAACTTCCATCCTTGTCTTTATATCTAATTCAGGATCCCACCTTTCATTAAGCCGTCAACCAAGATATTTATACCTTGACACTTGATCGATATTTTTCTCATCGAGTGTGTTTCATTGATGAGGTTGGATATTTGTTGATGACCATGTATTTCCTCTTGTTGATTTTTATATTTATTCCCATTCTTTGGCTTTCTATGTATACTCTGTCAACGAGTCTTTGGTGATCCATGATGTTATCTGTAATTAGCACAGTGTCACATTGATAAACATCACTGTGAATACAGCAGTGGGCCTGCACAGTATGTCTGCTTGTGTGCTACAAGAATGTGCAAGTGAACTGCTGCTGACAAAGTTGTTTATCTAAGTCTCAGCTCTGGCAAGTTTCCAAGGGAATAGAAAGAAGATAAGGTTCCATTACATAAAGGTGGCTCAAAGACAGAAGTAGCAAATTACATACTGTAATTTGCTACTTTGTTTTTAAATTGAAGTGGGATCCTGAATTAGACCAATTAGTATCTCTGGAGTTTATTATAATTATTATTATTATGTGACATCTCCAAGGAGTCCAAGGACTCATCGTGGGAGGGCACTCTACTCCACTCTCTACACTCATCTATCTCCTCTACTACTTAATTCTTCTGCTACACACAACTACCATCAATGCCATCTAATGTCCATCACCACTACCAACAATAATTTTATGTCTGAGGCTGATTTGCCTGTATGAGGGATGAAAAACCTGAGTTTCCAGGGAGAAAAAATCCTGCTACCTCTGTATGAGATAGGCTAATTCACCTTCAGATGAAAAAGCCCATATAAAGAATGGTGGTTAAAATATTGAAAAAGTTGATTAAAAGTAAAATTCAGGAATGAGTGGATAGGAATATGATACATTGTAGGGGACAGCATGGCTTGGTATGATATTGCTATACTTTGCAAAACCATTTGACAGAATACTCTATGGAAAACTATTACATAAGTTGAAGCAAATGGGAATGTATATGAGGCTAGTGGCATGAATTGAGGGATGGCCGATAGAAAGACAGACATCAGAGGGTGGCGTATGGCAGAGTGGAATCAGAACAAATGAGGGTGACTAGTGGAATTCCCCAGGGCTCTGTACTAAAATCTGTACTGTAATAAACTACTCTTTAATTTGTATATTAATGATATAGCAGAAGATTTGAAGGGGACATTTAGTTGTTTGCCGATGATGCAAAACCAGAGAAGGCATTAATGGATAAAGGTGATGTAAATATTGCACAGATTTAAATAAATTGGCAGAATTGGCAATGAGGTTAGGGATCTGGGTATGATGGAGGATAGAAATTTGAAATTCCGAGGACATACAAGAGTTGACAAAATAGTTCAGAGGATTAGTCTTTTGACTCCATGGAGGCCTGAATAATAATAATAATAATTACTTGTATGCTGAAGAGCACATTTATGATTAAAGATAGGAAGGTTATTATCCCTCTTTATAAAGCTATGATTCAGCCCAATGTTGACCTACTGTGCATAGATTTGGTGACCTGCATTTCTTAGGGATCAGGAGATGGAGAGGATTCAGAGATGAGCGACCAAGTTTCTGACAGGTCTGTGGAATGTTTTCTATGAGGATAGATTGAAGGTGTGTAGGTGTGCATTGCAGAGTTTGGCTGACAGGCAGAAGAGAGGAGATATGATAGAAACTTATCAGTTACTAAAGGGATACTATGAGATTGACATGGAAGAAGTTTTTCAATAAATAGAGAATAGTGGGAAAACAAGAAGCTGCACTTGTAAGCTGTCTAAATGTGTGGTTAGTAAAAGTGGTGAATGAGTGGAATGAATTGCCAAAGTTGGTTGTGAGCATCCCAACAGTGACTAGGTTTAAGGAGATGTATGATAGGTATTGTGTTAATGGACAGAGTGGCTCTCCTGCAATGAATCTTTTGACTCTATGGAGTTCCCATATAAATAATAATAATAGTATATTAACACGAATCCAAGCGGCTGAAATGAGGTTCCTTTGAGGGGTTGTGGGGCTGACAAGACTCGACAGAATCAGAAGCTCTACAATTCGGGAAACCCTCAATATTCAACCACTGCTTCTCCGTGTTGAGAGATCACAGTTACGTTGGTATGGGCACCTGGTCAGAATGCCACAAGAGAGGCTCCCTCAGCAGGCCTCTTTGCCAAGCCAGAGGGTGGGAGGCCACGTGGAAGGCCAGGGACTCGCTGGATAGATTATATCCAAAACCTTGGGTGGACACGTTTGGGAATCCCACCAGAACACCTGCGCTTGGTGGCAGAGGATCGTGACCATTGGAAGTTCCTCTTGCAGCTGTTGCCCCCGCAGCCCAATTAGGAAAGGTGCCTTGAAGATGTATGTATGTATAATAGTATATATGAAGACCCACTTATTTGGCTTCTCAATCTGTGGAACTGCTTCTTCCACTGCTCTCTTAATTGCAAACATTACTTTGTTGTATCTGCCTTTCATTTCTTTTTTCTGTAATTAATTTTGCTTCTTCCTTCACACTTTCATGTACACTTTCCATATGATTTCCTTGATCAAATTCCTCAAAGAACTCTTTGGCTTTGAAACTGTGCCCCTTCTCTTGTTTGAATTTCCTCTTGATATTGGCATAAACATTGAACACTGCTGGGCATGTTCTGGGCATTAACATCTGACCTCTATGGAAGCCAGATGTTAATAATAATATTAATAATAATAATGTTCTTTGTTCTTCCATCAGTTGATTGCCATGTCCACATTCTTCAGTATTCTGGAATTTGTATTATAAATTATCATTTCTAGCTTCAAGCTAACTGAAGTATTCCATCTCTTTCATTTCTTTACCAATCGATATTTACTTATTATTCTTTCCAATATTTTGCTGTCTATTGCAATTTTGGCATTCCAATTTTCTCCAGTGATCAGTATTTCTCTCTCTCTCTCTCTCTGGTATGAATTCCAAGATATTTATAATAGATATTTCCCATTTATAATACTAAAAACAATACCAACATGTTTGAAAATAATAAATGCACATTAATCTGAAAAATTATTAATTTTTATCATTATTTTTTGATGTACTCTCAAATGTGGGATTTCTGCTTATATACTCTTGAATGATGTCAAGAGTAATATATATATATATATATATATATATATATATATATACAAGAATATTCCCATTGATGACATAAGTTTACTCCCCATCTGTTTTCACTGTATTTATAGTACCTATCACCAGGAATAGTTTGTTATCTTTAATTATAATCAAAGCAGCTAAGGTTAAGACTAATGTTGTGTGTGTGTGTGCCCAGATTTGGTCACCTGGTTTTCAGAAGGATGAAGAGATGTTGGAAAGGGTCCAAAGGCGACTGACTAAGGTAGTTTCTGACCTCTGGAATGTCGAGTATGAGGAAAGATTGAAAAGATGTAATTTGCAGAGTCTAGTGGAGAGAAGGAAGAGGGGAGATATGATAGAGACCTACAAGTTGGTAAGGGGTTGTTATAGGATCAATGGTGGAGAAGTTCTACAGAGAATAGTGGGAGATCAGGGGAGAACCAGAGGTCATGCCTGGAAACTGTATAAAGAGGGTGTGAGTAGGGGAGTGAAAGGCAGGTTTTTTTCGTGCAGAGTTGTGAATGATTGGAATGCCTTGCCTGAGAGTGTGGTGTCTGCAAGGAGTTTGAATGTGTTTAAGACCCGGTATGATGAGATGTGTGTGAGATAAAAGGACCTCCTAGATGAGTCTTTGACTCCATGAGGTCTTGTTTAATAATAATAATGTGTGACATTGCCATATTATATTTCTATTAATTTGTGTGTGTGTGTGTGTGTGTGTGTGTGTGTGTGTGTGTGTGTGTGTGTGTGTGTGTGTGTGTGTGTGTTAAATAGCTGGTTTGCCTGTTTTGCAGGATAAAAAAGCATGCAAACTCCTTATGAGATTGGCTAACTCACTTTCTCTTGAAAAGCTCTTGTAAAAGTTCCTGCCACCTAGACAGGATTAAAACTCATGTCATTGTAAACAAAGTGCAAATGTCATGTCATGTCATCCTTCCTACAGAGATACTGTTAAAAATTATTATTATTATTATTATTATTATTATTATTATTATTACCCAAGATCTCATGGAGTCAAAGACTCATCTGGAAGGTCCTTTTATCACACACACATCTCATCATATCATGTCTTAAACACACTCAAACTCCTTGCAGACACCACACTCTCAGGCAAGGCATTCCAATCATTCACAACTCTGCACAAAAAAAACCTGCCTCTCACTCCCCATTGCACCCTCTTTATACAGTTTCCAGGGATGACCTCTGGTTCTCCCCTGATCTCCCACTATTCTCTGTAGAACTTCTCTACCATTGATCTTATAACAACCTCTTACCAACTTGTAGGTCTCTATCATATCTCCCTCTCTTCCTTCTCTCCACCAGACTCTGCAAATTACATCTTCTCAATCTTTCCTCATACTCAACATTCCAGAGGTCAGAAACTACCTTAGTCAGTTGCCTTTGGACCCTTTCCAACATCTCTTCATCCTTCTGAAAACCTGGTGACCAAATCTGGGCACAATAGTCTATGTGTGGCCTAATCAAAGCCTTATACAATAGAACAAGAATCTCCCTACTTCTACACGTCAGTGTTCTCCGCATCATTCCCAGAAGTCTTTGTGTTGTCTTCACAATTTTGGCGATGTGCCCCTAAATTTTAGATCCTTATACACTACAGAGAAATAAGAAATAAGGTAGAGGAAATAAGAGATCACCCCCCCAGATCTCTTATTTCCTCTACCGCCAACAATATATTCTCACTAAGCATAAATTCTGCATCCCATCTTTGTTTTCCAAATTTTAAAACCTTACATTTTGCAACATTGAACTCACATCCCCATTTGCTTGCCCAATCTCTCATTTATTCAAGTCTTCTAGCAAGGCCACAACATCTTCACTACTCTTTATGGTTCGTCCCAACTTTGCACCATCTGCAAACAACTGAATATCTCCATCCAAATCTTCACCAATATCATTAATATACAAGTTAAATAGTAATGGCCCTAAAACAGACCCCTGAGGCACTCCACTAGTGACTTTCCTTTTCCTGGATATCGCACAACCTGTTGATACCCATCAGATAGCCAGTCTCCAATAAAATGCACTAATCTAATATCCAACCCCATCTGCTCTAGTTTGACTGTCAACTTATCATGAGGTACTCTATCAAAAGCTTTTGCGAAATCCAAGTATATTACTGTGTATCCTTCTCCTCTGTCCAAGGAAGCAGTCACTTTATTGTAATAAGTAAGTAGATTACTAAAACATGACCTCCCTTTAACAAATCCATGCTGTCCATCAAAGATTATACTATTGTTGTCAACCAAACTCTGGATCCTAGTTCTCACAAGCTTCTCCAACAACTTAACCACAACACCTGACACAGAGATAGACCTATAGTTTGATGCTCGAGTTCAATCACCTCCTTTATGAAGTGGCACAATCTTACCTTCCTTCCACTCTTTAGGAACTTGACCAAGTGCAAGACTCGTATTTAAAAAAATATGACACGGCAGGTGTCAACTCTCTGGCACATTCCTTCAGAATACGTAGTGATATATTATCAGCTCCCACAACCTTATTAACATCTAGTTTACTCAACTCCCCAAACACCTCTTGCTCACTTACAGTCAGTCTCTCCTCCCCATCATCAGCTGCTCTCAATCTTTCCATGAAGTCACATTCACAAGATTGAAAGATCTTTATGAACTGCTCATTAAGTGTCTCCACCACACATTCTGCAACAGCTGTCTTTATACCATTTCCTCCAATCAATGTCATCCTTCCATAATCGTTCTTTGTTTTGCTGCCTACATATCGAAAGCACTCCCTAGGATTCTTTTTGGCTTCATTAGCTAACTGCTATTCATACCTCTCTTTAGCTACTCTCACCAACCAAGTCACCCTCCTTGCCTGGTCTTTGTAGACCTCATGAAGTTGGTTACTTCCACTTCTCTTATGCTGCCTCCACAATGCCCTTTTTCTCTGTATCGCATGCTTAATCTCTTTATTCATCCATCTCACCCCTACCTTATTTAACCTTCTCACCCTTGGAATACATTAAGGCATTGCATCTACTAAATAGTTTTTGAAAATCCACCGAGCTGCATTGATCTTGTTTCCAGCTAACTCCTCATTCCATGCTAATAATAATAATTATTAGCATGGAATGATAATAATAATTATGTTAATAATAATAATAATTGTTATTATTCTAGTAGCAAGGCTTATACGTTGGTCATACTTAAGTGGTAATTAACTTAAGGAATTAACAATGCATATAAAGGATATTAATTAAAGGCAACTTTAATGAATAACTTCAATATTTTGGAAATGTCACGTTGCCATCTTCAGGAACATACAAATATGGTATGTGCACGCAGGCACTAACAAAAGCAAATGAGGAAGAAGGCAAGAAACTAATATTGTTCCTAAAGTCCTAATGGTGCCCTCTGGCAGTCTAATTGGGTTGTCTTGGCCATTGGGCTGAAGTTTTCTCATAATGTAAGTCTCTCAAATTTGAGGTAGTTTCATGCACTTAAATTTGTTGTTGGAACGTTTTTTAGAGCTGCTGATGATTCCTTGAACAAATCACTGCGCCGTGTGTTCTCCTTGCCGATAAAAACAAAATCATACTGGTGCTAGAGGAAGAGCTTTCAGATACGCTTGGCTGCGATCTTTGGACAATTCTTTATGATGTCTCATGCGCTTCAGCAACAAAAGAATTCAAAAAAATATGTAGTCACTACTTGAAAAAATATGATAACTTGATAAAGAATTCTACATCCTTACCACAGCCACCACTCAACATGGTAGTCAACCTCTCTTCCAGTTTTAAAGCCTGAAGCACTCACCGCACTTTCACATGGCCACAATTTCACCCTAGCTCCTAAAAGAATATCTGCTGAGGAAATCATGATACAAATAGAATGTGGGAGTCACAGCCTTCCTAACCATATCGCCAACAGTGTCAGACTGGATGTAGCCGGTGTTCTCACCAAAGCAAAACCTCCAAAAATCAACTTACCCAAAGATGAATATGCTGCTCTACTAGAAATGAAGAAAAACAAAAAAATAGTAATCACTAAAGTGGATAAGGGAAACACCACTGTGGTCCTCAATCAAAAGGATTACAAAGGTAAGCTTAATGCTTTAGTATTAGACCATACTGCCTACCTCCCTATTGAATATAATCCTACCAACTCTCAGATTATAACTCTCCACAGACTCCTTAAGAAGGTCAGTTCTTGGCCTGTGGAAGTCACTAACAAACTAAAACCTTATAACTCTAGATCCCCCCTAATTATATGAACTCCCAAAAATACATAAACGAAATGTACCATTACGTTCTATAGTGGATGGCATTGATTCCCCCACATATAAATTAGTCAGACATTTAACCAAAACGCTCACACACTATACTGGCAACACACCATCACACATAAAAAAACTCAGCCCACTGTAAAACCAGTATAGAAAACCTCTCACTCCAACACACTGACATAATGGTCGATTTTGATGTCTCCTCCCTATTCACTAATGTCCCACTGAAAGAAACTCTAGAGCTCATCCAAGCCAAGTTTCCTCCTGATATCTCAGCCCTATTTCAGCTCACAATGAACTCAGGCTATTTCGTTTGGCAAGGAAAATTCTAGAAACAGATAGAGTGGACATCCATGGGTTCACCACTTTCCCCACCCTTGGCCAACTTTTTTAGAGAGACCTTTGAAGAGAAAGCCTTAAATTCTGCCCCACAAAAACCCACTGTTTGGCTTCAATATGTGGATGATGTATTCGCTATTTGGCCACATGGCTCAGATATACTCCACTCCTTCCTAACACACTCAAACAACCAACACCCCAGGGTCCAGTTCACCTTAGAAAAAGAGGAAAACAACACCCTCCCCTTCCTAGACACTTTAATCACTCACCAGCCTGATGTATTTTTGGTTTTCTCTGTTTACAGAAAACATACCCATACAGGCAGATACATTCACCAACAACCCCCCCCCCCCCCTCACACACACGACAATACAGTGTTATAAAAACATTATGTAACAGGGCAAAATTAATCTGCTCAGATGATGATGCCCTAACCACTGAACTAAACCACATCCTCAACACTTTCTTAGCCAATGGCTATAGAAATACTAAAACCAGTAAACTACAACCCCCCCCCTCCACAATAAAGATTACACTAAATCTATCATCATCATCCCCTACATCTGGGTCACCTCTGAGAAAATAACCAATATCCTCAAAAAATATGACCTGACTTCTTGTTATAGACCATATAAAAAGTTGGCATCCCTTATCAGCTCTGCCAAAGACCAACCACTTCCCCTAGACCTACCTGGTGTATACCAGGTCCCTTGCAGCTGCAAATTGTCCTACTTTGTCCAAACAGGCAGGACAGCAAATATCAGGATTTCAGAACACAAAGCCTAAATCCGGTTTCACCAGCACAGCCACTCTGGGCTGGCAGACCATGCCTTAGATACCCGCCGTAGAATTCATTGTAAGAAAACTAAAATAGTACACTGCAGAAAAAATTCAAGTACGAAAGATTATTCCTGGAATCATCAGCAGCTCTAAAAAACGTTCCAAATCTCAACAAATTTGGGTTCATGAAATTACCCCAAATTTTGGAGACTTACATTATGAGAACTTCAGCCCAGTGACCAAGACAACCCAATTAGCCCACCAGAGGGCACCATTAGGACTTTAGGAACAATATTAGTTTCTTGCCTTCTTCCTCATTTGCTTTTGTTAGTGCTTGCTTGCACATACCATATTTGTATGTTCCTGAAGATGGCAACGTGACATTGCCGAAATATTGAAGTTATTCATTAAAGTTGCCTTTAATTAACATCCTTTATATGCGTTGTTAATTCCTTAAGCTAATTACCAGTTATTATTATTATTATTATTAAGGTCTCCATGCAGTCGAAAGACTCGTTGTGGGAGATCCTTCTTAGGAAACACAAAGTCTATCATACCACTCCTTGAACTCACTGACTGTTCTTGCTCTCTATCAGGAAATGCATTCGATGGTTCAACCACGCTCCATGCAAAAAGAAACCACTCACCCTCTTGCTCACAGCTTCCTATCATAGCTTCCGGGGGGTGGCCCCTTGTCATCGCTCCTTCCTGCTTTCTTCTGCATCAAGCAAAAGACCTCCCCAGTGTCATCCTTGTAAATATCTCTCAACAGTTTAAAAGTCTTAATCATATCATCACTCCTTCTATCCACCAAACTCTGCAGTCCACATTCTCTCAGCCAATCCTCATAATTAATATCCCCATTCATTCGCTGATCAGTCTAGTTTACTGAAATTCTCTTCCAGGGCTGCCACATCTGCACTATTACTAATAACCATTCCCAGCTTCACATCATCTGCAAACAACTGAATATCCCCCTGCAATCCATTGACAATGACATTGATATAAAGATTAAACAATATGGGTCCCAGTACTGAGCCATATGGATCACCACTTGTAACCTTCTGGCTCTTTGATGCTGCCCCACTATGCACAGCTCTCTGATACCTATTGGACAGCCAATCCTGAATCCAGTTGACCAATCTGACATCCAGACCCCATGTGCTGCAACTTAAATATCAGCTTATCATGTGACACCCCGTCTAATGCCTTCGCTAAGTCTAAGAAAATGGCAGTATATGCCTTTCCCACATCTAATGCTCTTGTAACTTTATCATAAAAGACTAGCATATTGCTAAAACAAGAGCACCCCTTCACAAATCCATGTTGACTCTCACAGATAACATTACCTTCATCTGCCCAATGCTGTATATGGTCCTTCACTACTTTCTCCAAGATCTTACTAACTACTGATGACACACAAACTGGCCTATAATTAGACACTTCCAGTCTGCTACCGCCCTTATGCAATGGCACTATCTTACCTTCCTTCCATTCCTTGGATATCTTTCCCATAGCCAGACTTTCATTGAAAAGCCAGGTCAAAGGAGCTGTCAGTTCTTTAGCACATGGTCTCAAAACTCATGGCGAAATACCATCCAGTCCCACAGCTTTACTGACATCTAAAGTACTCAGTATTTGGAACATGCGCTCCTCTTGCAATTCTAAACATTCAACCTGCCCTGTCCCTCTAGTATTGAAATTTCCTCCTCCAGGATGAAATACACCAATAAAATGGTCATTGAACAACTCCATGATGTCCTCTTCATCAGTCACTCAATTTCCATTTTTATCCCCCAATGTCATTCTTCCACAATCATTTCTCCTCCTATGGGCCACATAGCTAAAAATGCCCTTGGATTTTCTTTAAATCTTAGTGCCAATGTCTTCTCATATTCCAATTTTGCCTTCCTCACCATATTAGTCAATCTCCTGAGTCCTATATCTTCATGCTTCTGCTCTCCACCCCCTTCTCTTATATCTCTTCCATAACCTCTTTTTCACTTCCAGTTCCTGTTTGATACTGTTTTTCATCCACTTTACACCAAATTGTACTCCTTCTTCACTCGTGGAATACAGCTTACTATTGCTGCTAACAAATATTCCTTCACAATTTTCCAAGCACTAATGTTATCCATGCCTTCCAATTCCATCCACCATGGAAATCTCCCAAGTTGATATCTAAGAGTATTATAATCACCCACCTTATAATTCCACATACATTCCGTTTTCATTGATACTTCTGCATGTGTATTCATCTTCCAAGTTCTGATGCTATGATCAATTCCAAAACTCTTGAACCTCTTGTTCCCTCTATTACTTGTTGCCTAAGACATTTGTCCCTCAAAAATTCTAGAAATTCCATTCCCTTATTACTACATGCATCTTCCTCTCCCCAATTTAAACTGCTGTAGTTAAAGTCTCCCATAACAATTATTCTTGCACTTGCCAAGATCAACTGCCTAAACATCTCCTGCTCCCCACACTCTGTGCTCAGTGGATTGTAGCAACCCCACTAAATATCCTGTCTTGCCCACCTCTACCTCACACCATATGCTTTCAAAATTATTAGCATCACTGCCTTCCAAAGTTCCCACTCTTAGAGGATATAAGTCATGAGCAGTCTCCACCACATCATTTTCCCTTCCTACCCTGCCAAAAAATGCTGAACTCTGCTACTTCTATTCCTGTTATTATATCATCTTCCGTCAACCACGTCTCAGAGAGCCCAATAATCTTTGGATAGGCTGATGCTATCAGTGCCATGAATTCATCACCTTCATTCTGAATTCTCCTGGCATTAGTATAAAGCATAAAAATGTCACCACTTCTCTAACGATCGTTATCCCCTCCAGATCCCACTGGACTCAATGTTACCTGATGTCGTCCCCCTTACCCCAAGTACCCATTCCCACAAGAGGCCATCCCTGCTACCATCCACCCTGGGAATTCTAGTTTCCCTGCATCGACACAGTGACTTGTTCAGAAAACAGCAATCTCTCCAGATGCCTACATCCTTCCTCATTGAAATGCAAGTGGTACCTCGCATACAGTTCTTTTTTGTCTTCAATTGGCCTCCAAGCATCCACATATTCCAATTCTCTCTTCTGCTCAGCCCATCACTATCATACCTGGGCAACACACACATAATCTTTCCTCTCTGCATTTTTCTTTTGTAGAAACTCAAGAGTGAATCTCAGATCTCTCGCCACCCGATTTACACTGCCTCTCAAGTCATTTGTGCCCACCATCACAATCATCTCATCCACCTTTTCATCCCACTTAATTGCCATAATCACACTTTCTATCGTTCCTCCAGGCAAACACTCCTCTGGAATCCTGTCTTCCACACCACGGATCATCAAGTAAAATTAGCAATATAATAATATAGTTTCTCTATAGGCAGTCCTGATCTGACTAGATATGGAATATTGTATGTCGATCCAATCTCCTGGTTATTTTGAAAAGAAGAGATATTTGGAAAGATTCAATAAAGGTAAAGAGTTACTAAGTAGGTCAAGGTTATAAAATGATGGCACAAGAGGATATGCTATCTACAGATCCTGGTAGACAGAAAAAAATTGACACAGTGTAGGAGAGACATTGATTAAGGCAAGTAAGTTTGTGAGGGACTTGTACCAGATGCTATCCCCTGAAATTTGATAAGGATAATGCGAGTTCAGGAGGAGCAGGATTTTTTCTTAGGTTGGACAGTGGAAGGGGAAAGCATTGAATGTATTGCCTATGAGAGTAGTGAGTGCAGAAACAATAAAGTCTTAGGGCATGGCTTTTGGTTGGCTTTAATTTTTATTTGATTTGTGTAGTCTGATTTCATCCATCTTGGGAGATTGTATAAGCAAGTGGATAATTAGGGAATGATGAATATGTATTTTACATGGTGAGTGGAATACATGTCAAAAGGAATTGTGAATAGGGAAGGGTCAGTGCTTTCTGAATAAGTTTAAGAATTCGATGTTAATGTGTTTAGGAATTCAGTATATAACACATGTGAGCAAGATCTCTAAAATAAGTTTAAAATGTGATATTTTTTCTGAGCCTTCAAACCATCTACTAAACAAAGAAATAATAAAAGTTATTATTTCTCAGTATAGATGAAGCCCTTTGGATGGAAAGATGTGGGTTCGATTCCCGTCAGTGACGTGAGGAACCTTTGTCTGGTCTCTTTCAACTAAAGGTGAGGTAGCCGGTCCCATACAGATCTACGGGGGTTTTTTCACCCAGAAACTCGGGATTTTTATCCCCCAGAACATGCAAACTGGTCCCATGAACACATTCTTCTACATGCATAAGACACCTTCAGGAATAAGGAGTAACCAATCTATTCCATAGGAATTCGATTCCAGATACCTACATGGTAAAATGTGTAGGCCTATGCATGAACATAAATTAGAATAGGATATATATATATATATATATATATCCTATCCTATCCTGACTATTATACTTAGCATACTAATACAAATATCTATTTAATATATTTTGGAACAGGTGATGCTATAATACCAACTGGTGAACCAAAGAGCTGTTATAAAAATCAATTCAGATGTGAAAACAAAATTTGCATACCAGGAGAGTGGAGATGTGATTGTATTTTGGACTGCGAAGATCATAGTGATGAACGTGGATGTGGTGAGTATTCCTAAGTTTTGTATTTGATCTCTTCTTCTTTTTTTGACAAAATGCAGTAATTCCAAAATGGTAGCCCAAAATTCTTTTGTAATTCATAGTATAATTACAAAAAATTTTAATAGCAAAAAAAAAAATCTCATTAATTATAGAAAGTGAATCAAAATTGCTGTTAAAAAATCCATGATATGAAAAGCTGTGATGAACTTTTTATCCCTATAGTGAACTTCTGATATTCTTAGACTCTGAAAAGGCATTTATAGATTACCTCATGATAGGGGGTATACAAGGTGCAGAGAATGGGAATAAATAATTACATGAAGAGTTAGTAAATGGAATGCATTGCCTGAGTACATTGTGAGTGCAGGTAGTGTAAATAAATTCAAATCTTATTATGATAGACATGTTGCTGGTTTACTGGGCCTCCCACGATGAATCTGTTGACTCCATAGAAGTTACTGAAAAATAATAATAATAATTTTTTTTTTTTTTTTTCATCCTCCATGGAGTCAAGAGACTCATCGTGGAAGGTCCTTCTTAGGAAACACAAAGAATATCATACCACTCATTGACTGTTCTTGCACTCACCACTCTCTCAAGCAATAATAATAATATATTGGTTAGATGGTTTTGGAGGATTCTGTTCTTAGGCCCTAGTTTAGCTTATTTGTTAATGATATTTCATGTGGATTGATTGGGGAACTTCAGTTGTTTGCTGATGATGCAAACAGGAGAAAATTATAAGCATTGCTGATAAGTGTGGGTTGTAGTTTTGATATTAAAACAAGGGATATGATAGAGATGTTAAAGTTGTTATTATTATCATCATCATCATCATCATCATCAAATTCCTGCCATGTACCCTCAAGGGGTGTACAGGATATGACAGTACTACATGAAAAAATTACATCATTACTAACTTCCTATCTACAATTTTCCTCCAAATCAGTCTGTTACTTGTCAAGACTCCAACATTATCAGATCTTATATTTCTATCATCTAAGGCACTTTGTACCGTATCAATCCACCTATATCTTGGTCTTCCTCTGGGTCGTTTTCCTGCCAACCTGGCAGAGAACACTTGTTTTGCTAATCTTTCCTCTCCCATTCTATTTAAGTGACCATACCATCTGAGATTAGCTCTGCTAATGCATTCCTGGATGCTGACAATGTCAAGTTCTTTCCTAATATCCTCATTTTTAATATGATATTGCCATTGATGCCATCTGTTCACGCCTCTAATCTTTCTCAGGACTCTCATATCTGCGGTCTCTAGTCTTTGGTCAAGTGTTTTACTTCTGACCCAGCTCTCAGATCCATAAGTTAAAATTGGTTTGAACACAGTCTTGTATACAGCTAATTTAGTGTTCCGACTAATTTCTCTCTTATTCCATATGAATTTATTCAATTGACTTCCCACGATACCAGCTTTGCTGATTCTGTTGTCTATTTCTATATTTAGTTTACCATCTTCAGTAAAAATTGTGCCTAAGTAGCTGAAATGTTTTACTTGTTCCACAGGTTCTCCATTCACAACACAGTTGACATTTTCAATGATTCTGCCTATTTTCATTGTCTTTGTCTTTTTATTGCTGACTTTCATACCATATCTATTACAACAGCTATTCAATTTAGTCAGAGAATCTTGCAGACTTGTAGCGGATTTATTTAGAAGTATAACATCATCTGCATAAAGCAAAGAGCTGACATTAACATCTCCAATTTTGATATCAGGTTTAATACCACATTCCTTCATAATGTGATCCATATAGATAATGAATAAGAGAGGGGATAATGTACATCCTTGTCTCACACCAGATTTAACATTAAACCATCTTCCTGAACTTCCTTCAATTCTAACTGCTGACTCACAACTCAAATAAAGACTAAGTATTGCTTGATATAATGCCCCATTGACACCATATAACTGCAGCGTATTGAATAGCTTCTCTCTTGGCACCTTGTCATATGCCTTTTCCAAATCGACAAAACTTAAATACAGATCTTTGTTATATTCCCATGCTTTCTCGACTATTTGTCGTAAAGTGAAGATCTGATCCTGACAGCCTCTATTTGGCCTGAATCCAGCTTGTTCTTCACCAAGCTTTTCTTCCACAATTCTTCTCAACCGTTTCTCAAGTATACTTGCATAGATCTTGCCAGGAACACTCAGTAGGGAAATACCTCTGTAATTCTCACATTCAGTCTTATTTCCCTTTTTATATATGGGTACTATGAGAGCTTTACTCCAATCATCGGGAATTCGTCCCTCTGTCCAGGCTTTCTGAACTATGCAGTGCAGCCACTGTAAGACTCTTATACCACCATACTTCAGCATTTCTGGTCGAATATCATCTACTCCTGCTGCCTTTCCACATTTCAAGCCTTTGATGGCTTTTTCTACTTCAAGTATGGATATGTATTCCTGACTGCATGCCTGGTCAGTGTTTTTTACCACTGTGCTGTCATCACTGATTGTTTCATTTAGCAGTTTTTCAAAGTAATTACTCCATACTTCAAGGATATCTTTTTCTCCTGTTTTCATTTCACCTTTATCATCTCTAATTCCTTTTACAGCACACTTTCCTCCATTCCTAAGCTTCTTCAACAACCTCCAGAATATTTTGCCACCTTCTTGATATTTATTTTCTATATTCTTGCCAAAGTCCTCCCATGAATTTTGTTTAGCCAGTTTTACACACTGTTTAGCTTTCTTACATTTGTCTCTGTATTCTGTAAGAGTAAAAGCTGACTTATTTGCCAGGAACTTTTGATATGCTTTCTTCTTTTCCTTCACTGCCTCTTTAACTTCCTGTGTCCACCAGGGAGTTCTGATTTTTTTATCCTTGCAGACAACCTCACCACATGCCTCTCTGGCAGAATCAATCAATGTTTTCTTCAGAGTTTGCCACTGAATCTCCAAGGTTTGATTCCTGTTCTCAAACTCTTTCATTTTCTTTTCAATAATATTTCTGTATTTTAGTCTACAGTTCACATCTGAGAGCTGCTCAACTTTTATTCGCTTTAAAACTTTCTTACATGTTATTCTTTTCAATATGAAATTCAATTTTATTATGCTCAAGACTAAATAGTGATCACTTCCAATTTCAAATCCTCTGTACACTCTGGTGTCCTGCACCAGGGAGAAAACATCACTATCAACAATAACATAGTCAATGAGACTTTTCTTATTCCTAGCCTCTTCTCTCCATGTGAATTTGTGCACATTTTTATGTTGGAACATGGTGTTGTTATTATTATTATTACCCAAGACCCCATGGAATAATAATAATACTAACTTGTAGGTCTTTATCATATCTCCCCTCTTTCTCCTGTCCACCAGACTCTGCAAGTTGCATCTTCTCAATCTTTCCTCATAGTCGACATTCCAGAGGTTACAAACTACCTTAGTCATTCAACTCTGGAACATTTCCAACAACCAGGTGACCAAATCTGGTCCATGTGTGGCCTAATCAAAGCCTTATACAATGGAACAAGAATCTCAATACTTCTATAAGTGAGTGTCTTCCGCATCAATCACAGAAGCCTTTCTTTTGTCTTCACAATTTTGGCTATGTGTCCCCTAAATTTCAGATCCCTATTTGGTTATCACCCGTTTCCCATGACCAATCACTCAATTTAGTCAAATCTTCTTTTAAGGCCACAACATCTTCTCTGCTCTTCATGGTTCATCCCAACTTTGCATCATCTGCAAACAACTGAATATCTGTCCAAATCTTCACCAATATCATTAATATACAAGTTAAACAGCAAAGATCATAAAACAGACCCCTGAGGCGCACCACTAGTAACTCTCCTTTTCCTGGATATCACTCCACCATACACAACTTGTTGATACCTATCTGATAGCCAGTCACCAATCCAATGTACAAATCTACTATCGAACTCCATCCGCTCTACTTTGACTATCAAATTATCATGCGGTAATCTATCAAAAGCCTTTGCAAAATCCAAGTATGTTACTGTGTATCCTTCTACTCTGTCCAAGGACGCAGTCACTTTATTGTAATAAGTAAGTAGATTAAATTAAGAGGATAAAAATCCCTTATTATTTTACAGCTAGTATGCGAAACTCTGAGATCGAAAACTACGATCTAAGAGTTTCATGCCGAAGAACTACGACGAATCGAAGCGTAAGTGAACACCTGGTAGTACAACACCAAGACAACTCGAAGCAAAGGTGGAGCAAGATCCCTCACTACCCTTGATATTTTCTCATAATGTAAAACACTGCTCCTAGGAGATGTAATACTGCCTTACATTATGAGAAGAGATCACTACCCAGACTGGTTTCAACCTTTTTTTTGATCTGATCAGTCAGTAGGTAGAACTGGATGATATTAAAGTTTAAGTGAAAATAACTTATTATTATTATTATTATTATTATTATTATTATTTCAGGCAACTCCAAGGAGTCGATAGACTAATCGAGGAAGGCCCTAACATCATGTCCAGAACAACTATTCAACATTCACACAGTATCTATCATACCTTGCCCTGAACTCATTCACGGTCGTAGCACCCACCACAGACTCTGGCAGCTTATTCCACTCATTCACCACTCTCCAAGTAAAAAACCTAGCTCTAACACCCTTGTCAACCACATTCTTGCCCAGCTTCCATGAATGGACCCTAGTCCTCCCACCACCAATCCTATTTTCAAAAATATCTTCTGGATTAATCTTATAGAAACCCTTCAGTAATTTAAATGTCTCAATCATATCACCCCTCTTCCGCTTTTCGAACAATTTCTGTAACCCACAAATCTTCAACCTATTCTCATGAGGTTCATTCCACAAACCTGCTATCATCTTGGTCACTCGTCTCTGGATCCTCTCCACTTCCTCCCCATCATGAAGAAACCCTGGTGCTCATAACTGGGCACAGTAGTCCAGATGGGGTCTTATCAAGGCTCGATACAGCAGAATAACAACTTGTTTGTCTCTGCATGTTAAAGTATTTTTCAGAAGCCAAGTGATTTGATGAGCTGATTTAGCCACTTTTGCAATGTTTTCCCTAAACTTCAATTCCCTATCCACCAACGCACCCAAATCCCTGGCCTCATCAATCTTCTCGAGTACGGTTCCACCAATGTGATATTGGTGGAACCGTAAGGTGGAGTGTAAGGTTATGCACCCCAAAGTGCATAACCTTACACTTTGCCACATTAAATCGACATCCATTTTTCCTAGTGCAGTCCTCCAAACTATCCAAATCATCCTGTAAAATTTTGACATCCCGTGCACTCACAATTGCTCTACCCAACTTTGCATCATCAGCAAACAAGTGAACACTTCCTCTCGGATCCTTACCTATATCATTGATGAACAAATTGAAAAGTAGTGGTCCAAGAACAGGACCCTGCGGCACACCACTAGTCACAAGCTGTCTTTTAGACTCCACTCCTGAATAAACCACTCCCTGGTATCTCTCCATCAGCCACCCTCCTATCCATCTCACCAACATTATATCCATCCCCATCTGCTCCAGTTTACTGATTAGGGTTCCATGTGGTATCCTGTCAAAGGCCTTGGCAAGGTCCAGGAGAATCACTATAAACCCATTACCCTTATCCAGTTCAGCCGTCACTGTGTTATAAAACGTGAGCAAGTTACTGAGGCATGATCTATCCTTCACAAAACCATGTTGTCCACCATACAATATCCCATTTTCATCTGTCCAATCCTGTATTCTTTCCTTGACTAATTTCTCTAAGACCTTGACAACGATTCCTGAAATGCTAATCAGTTGGTAATTTACAACTTGGAACCACCTTTGTGCAGTGGAACTATTTTCCCCTCTTTCCACCCTCTCGGGACTAACCCAGACCCGAGACTCAAATTAAACAAAATGGTTAAGGGTACTGACAATTCTTTAGCCGCTTCTCGTACGACACGAGCTGGTATACCATCCAATCCCACAGATGTATTGACATTGAGGTTATGTAATAGACTACTCACCTCCACTTCATTCACCACAATTCCAGTATAATCTACTGGTTTATTTGTTTCTGCAATATCACCACCTGGTTGATATATACTTGCAAAGTGCTCACTCAGTAACTCAACTATATCAACTGATTCAGTTACCTCACCCCCCTATCATCGGCATTCTTTAAAATCATTCTGCCATATACATTTTTCCTTTTACTTGCAACATATCGAAAAAACTGTTTAGGATTCTCTTTAGCCTGCATGGCCAATGTTCTTTCGTAATCCTTTTTTGCTTTTCTTACCACACTCATTACCCTTCTAGCCTGCGATTTATACCATTCATGTGCCTGCAGGTCATCTTTTTCCTTAAATTCCCTCCATAGTTGTTTCTTTTTTTGCAGCTCAAGCTTAATGGTGTTATTCATCCATTTAACCCCTACTTGATTTATTATTCGGACTCTAGGGATACAGTCAGCCATTGCTTCATGCAAACACTTCTTAACTGCCTCCCATGCACTATCAACTTTTAGTCCTTGCAGTTGTACATGCCATGGCACTGAACCAGTCATACTCCTAAGCTTATCATACTTTCTAACCCAATAATTCCACATGTACCCTGTCTTAATTGTAAATTCCACACCTTTAGCCACCTCCCAAGTCAAGACCCTATGATCCTCTCACCAATTGGTGGCAGTGTGGTCATATTTGTTACAGCCAAATCCTCAGATGTAATTATTAGGTCAAGCACTCTCTGACCCCTAGTATTTTTCATTATATGCTGTCGCAGATAGTTATTGCTTAATAACCGCTTAAAATCCAATTCCTTCCTTGAACTTACATACCTTCACTATACGAATGCCAGAAAGATGTGCCTTTCTGGCATTCGTATATGGGTATCATCAAAGATAATACCCATATATTATAACTAAGATAAAAAGCCAAGTGGCTTTTTTTTCTGGCGAAGTTAATTAAATTAAGGGGATAAAAATCCCTTATTATTTTACAACCAGTATGCAAAACTCGGAAATCAAAAACTACGATCTAAGACCTTCATGCCGAAGAACTATCGGAGAAGTAAGTAGATTACTAAAACATGACCTCCCGTTAGCATATCCATGCTATTCATCAAAGATTATGCCATTCTTGTCAACCAATCTCTGGATCCTAGTTCTCACAAGCTTATCCAGCAACTTAACTACAACACCTGACACAGAGATAGGCCTATAGTTTGATGCTTGAGTTTGATCACCTCCTTTATGAAGTGGCACAATCTTGCCCTCCTTCCACTCTTTAGGAACTTGACCAAGTGCAAGACTCATATTAAAAAAATATGTCAAGGCCAGCATCAACTCCCTGTCACATTCCTTCAAAATACGTGGTGATATATTATCAAGTTTCACAGCCTTATTTTGTCTACTTTGCTCAATTTCCCATACACCTCTTGCTCACTTGCAGTCAATCTCTCTTCCCCATCATCAACTGCCCTCAGTCTCTCCATGAAGTCACATTCACAAGATTGAAAGACCATCATGAACTTCTCATTAAGTATCTCCACCACACCTTCTGCAGCAACTGTCTTTATACCATTTTCTCCAATCAATGTCATCCTTCCATAATCATTCTTTCTTTAGCTGGCTACATATTGAAAGAACTCCTTAGGATTCTTTTTAGTTTCATTAGCCAACTGCTGTTCATACCTCTCTTTAGCTACCCTCACCAACCATGTCACCTACCTTACCTGGTCTTTGTTTCCTCATGGAAATGGTTATTTCCACTTCTCTTATGCTGCCTCCACAATGCCCTCTTTCTTTGTATCGCATGCTTAATCTCTTTATTCATCCATCTCACACCTACCTTATTTAACCTTCATACCCTTGGAATACATTTAGACATTGCATCTACTAGATAGTTTTTGAAAATTCCCCAAACTATTATACATTGATCTCTTTTACAGCTAACTCCTCATTCCATGCAAGCTGTCTCCTGAACTCTTCATAATTATCCCCCCCCCTTTGTAGTTCCACATATACCCTTTTCTTACAGAGGTCCTCACAGTGCTGGCAACCACCCAGATAATCACCTCATGGTCACTCTCACCAATTGGTGGGTGATTTGATACTTCATTTATAATTACATCCTCTGATGAGATGACCAAATCCAAGAACCTCGATCCTTGTGTGCCCTCTGTTGCATACTGTCTGAGGTAGTTATAACTCAAAAACTCAAGTAACTCATTTTCTTTACTTCCAGTTGCTATCTCATCATTCTAGTCTATATTGCCATAATTAAATCACTCATAATTATCTCCATTTTCTTATTTGCTGAGCTAATTTGATTATACATTTCCTTATTATTATTATTATTATTATTAAACAAGACCTCATGGAGTCAAAGACTCATCTAGGAGTTCCTTTTATCTCACACACATCTCATCATACCGGGTCTTAAACACATTCAAACTCCTTGCAGACACCACAATCTCAGGCAAGGCATTCCAATCATTCACAACTCTGCACGAAAAAAACCTGCCTCTCACTCCCCTACTCACACCCTCTTTATACAGTTTCCAGGCATGACCTCTGGTTCTCCCCTGATCTCCCACTATTCTCTGTAGAACTTCTCCACCATTGATCCTATAACAACCCCTTACCAACTTGTAGGTCTCTATCATATCTCCCCTCTTCCTTCTCTCCACTAGACTCTGCAAATTACATCTTTTCAATCTTTCCTCATACTCGACATTCCAGAGGTCAGAAACTACCTTAGTCAGTCGCCTTTGGACCCTTTCCAACATCTCTTCATCCTTCTGAAAACCAGGTGACCAAATCTGGGCACAATAGTCCATGTGTGGCCTAATCAAAGCCTTATACAATGGAACAAGAATCTCCCTACTTCTACACGTCAGTGTCCTCCTCATCATTCCCAGAAGTCTTTGTGTTGTCTTCACAATTTTGGCGATGTGTCCCCTAAATTTTAGATCCTTATCCACTATCACTCCCAGATCTCTTATTTCCTCTACTTCCAACAATATATTCTCACCAAGCATAAATTCTGCATCCCATCTTTGTTTTCCAAATTTTAAAACCTTACATTTTGCAACATTGAACTCACATCCCCATTTGCTTGCCCAATCACTCAATTTATTCAAGTCTTCTTGCAAGGCCACAACATCTTCACTACTCTTTATGGTTCGTCCCAACTTTGCATCATCTGCAAACAACTGAATATCACCATCCAAATCTGTGCCAATATCATTAATATACAAGTTAAATAGTAATGGCCCTAAAACAGATCCCTGAGGCACTCCAGTAGTGACTTTCCTTTTCCTGGATATTGCACCCCCATACACAACTTGTTGATACCTATCAGATAGCCAGTCTCCAATCCAATGCACTAATCTAATATCCAACCCCATCTGCTCTAGTTTGACTGTCAACTTATCATGAGGTACTCTATCAAAAGCTTTTGCAAAATCCAAATATATTACTGTGTATCCTTCCCCTCTGTCCAAGGAAGCAGTCACTTTATTGTAATAAGTAAGTAGATTACTAAAACACGACCTCCCTTTAGCAAATCCATGCTGTCAATCAAAGATTATACCATTGTTGTCAACGCAACTCTGGATCCTAGTTCTCACAAGCTTCTCCAACAACTTAACCACAACACCTGACACACAGATATTCCTATAGTTTGATGCTTGAGTTCGATCACCTCCTTTATGAAGTGGTACAATCTTGCCCTCCTTCCACTCTTTAGGGACTTGACCAAGTGCAAGACTCGTATTAAAAAAATATGTCAAGGCAGGTGTCAACTCTCTGGCACATTCCTTCAGAATACGCAGTGATATATTATCAAGTCCCACAGCCTTATTTACATCTAGTTTACTCAACTCCCCAAACACCTCTTGCTCACTTACAGTCAGTCTCTCCTCCCCATCATCAACTGCTCTTAATCTCTCCATGAAGTCACATTCACAAGATTGAAAGATCTTTATGAACTGCTCATTAAGTATCTCCACCACACATTCTGCAACAGCTGTCTTTATACCATTTCCTCCAATCAATGTCATCCTTCCATAATCATTCTTTCTTTTGCTGGCTACATATCGAAAGAACTCCCTAGGATTCTTTTTAGCTTCATTAGCTAACTGCTGTTCATACCTCTCTTTAGCTACTCTCACCAACCAAGTCACTCTCCTTGCCTGGTCTTTGTAGAACTCATGAAATTGGTTACTTCCACTTCTCTTATGCTGCCTCCACAATGCCCTTTTTCTCTGTATTGCATGCTTAATCTCTTTATTCATCCATCTCACACCTAACTTATTTAACCTTCTCACCCGTGGTATACATTTAGACATTGCATCCACTAAATATTTTTTGAAAATCCCCCAAGCTGCATTGATCTCTTTTCCAGCTAACTCCTCATTCCATGCTACACCTGCAAGCTGTCTCCTGAGCTCTTCATAATCACCCCCCTTGTAGTTCCACATATACCCTTTTTTCACAGGGGTCCTTGCACTGCTAGCAACCACCCAAGTAATCACCTCATGGTCACTTTCACCAATTGGTGGATGATTTGATACCTCATTGATAATTACATCCTCCGATGAGATGACCAAATCCAAGACCCTTAATCCTCTTGTGCCCTCTGTTACATACTGTCTGAGGTAGTTATCCCTCAAAAACTCAAGAAACTCATTTTCTTTACTTCCAGTTGCTATCTCTTCATTCCAGTCTATATTGCCATAATTAAAATCACCCATAATGATCACCCTTTTCTTATTTGCTTGGCTTATTTGACTTACATTTCACTATCACCACCATCCACATTACCAGGTCTATAACAACATCCCACCAAGTATTTGATTCTATTCACCTCTATTTCACACCATACTGCCTCAAAACCACTGGCCCCATTTCCCTCTTGCATCTCTACCTTGTATGGACATAACTCTTTCTCTATCATCAATAGCACTCCCCCTCCCTTTTTACCCCTTATATCCTCACGAAACACATCATACCTTTCCATCTCTATTCCTGTCAGGATGTCATCCTCAACTAACCATGTCTCACTTATTCCGACAATCTCTGGGTGCACAGACGCAATTAGTGCAACCATTTCATCCGCCTTGTTTCTTATACTTCTAGCATTGGTATACAAACACAACAACTCATTTCTGGATCTACAGCTAGTTCCACTGATACCACTCACTCGATGTGATCTCTCCATGCTGGACTGGGGCCATTTCCCTTTCTGCTTCTTCATTTTAGAACCCTTTGCAATTCCATCTGTTTCCTTTTGATCCCTGATCATCCCATTACTTTCCTGCCTACACATTCTCTCACCTCCTCTTGGAGCATCCACCTTTCTCACGCTGTGTATCCCTGTTCACCCTGAGCCTCCCCGTTTCCCTGCTCCTCTTGCACACCCATTCTCTCATTTTCTATACTCATACCACTCACTTCCACATTCATTTCCACTCCTTCAATCTCTCCTGTCTTACTCTCCTGCTCTTCCACATCACTCCCCTCTCGATCTGATTCATTCTCTCTATTCACTTCTCTACCTTCCAGCAGCAGTCTCTCCAAGCGACTCACACCATAACCACTCAAATGCAGTCCATTGCTCCCATACAGCTCACTTCGTCCCTCAAACTCATTCCACACATTAACAAACTGTACTCCCATCTCCTCACACATTTCAGCCAGAATATCATTCATAATCCTTGCTCTCCGCCTCATTTCACCACAATCATACCTAGGCAACACACTGACTACCCTTTCTGTCACACTATTCTCCTTTATCTTTCCAAGCAGTCTCCTGACATTCATTTTGACATGCTCTTTGTTCTCTCTCAAATCATTCGTACCAATTAATACAATTAACTCTTTTGCTCGTTCCCGCCTCATATTCAATGCCTCAATCACTCTACTCATTTTACCGCCTGGAAAACATACCTTGTGCATTTTATCCTCTAGCACACCTTTAATAATGGAGTCGCCATACAACGCCACTCGCTCATCTTTTGTTATCTCTTTCATGCCATCATGATTTATTTTAATAGTTTTGACCTGAATTCTCTTAATTTCATTCCGCATCCATTTCATTTCTTGCTTCATCCAATTTAATTCACCTTCCGAACCTCGCGACACATTCTCTCTATCATTAAATCTTTATAACTTTCTAACTCTTGAACCCCTCTTCTCACTTTCCCTCTCATTCATCCTTCTTTGTTTCCGTACTTTCGGTCCAACATTCGTCCAACTTTCACTATCATTCTTCTCACTCTCACATATCTTTCTTTGTTTCCGTACTTTCGGACTAACATGCGTCCAACTTTCGCTATCATTCTTCTCACTTTTACTGTCATTCATCTTTCTTTGGTTCAGTACTTTCGTTCCAACATGCGTCCAACTTTCGCCATCAGTCATTCTTTTTTCGCTATCATTCATTCTTTCGATTTTTTTTACTTGCGATTTCTGCACCACGCCATTTCTACTTTCATTCGTTCTCTCAATTTCGTTTCTTTCCGCCTTACTTTCGTCCCTTTTAACATCTGTTACGGTTGTCAAATCGCTCTTTTTCTTTTTTCCTGATTTTATAACGTTTTTTCGCCTGTCTTTCCCGCCATCCTTCTCTTTCAAACGTGCACTCGCGACACTATCGGTACTAGCTCTTTCTGGTATCAACTTCATATTCGCATTCATCAATTCCTCGTTCAGGTCACATTTCGCACACACCCTTCTTCCATCCGCAATATTTTCACCACCATCCACATTTCCTGGTCTATAACAACATCCAACAAAGTACCTGACTCCATTTACCTCCATCTCACACCGTACTGCCTCAAAACCACTGGCACTATTTCCTTCTTGCATCTCTACTTTGTATGGACATAACTCTTTCCCTATCATCAATAGCACTTTCCCTCCCTTTTTACCCCTTCTATTCTAACAAAACAAATCATACCCTTCCATCTCAGTTCCTGTCAGGATGTCATCCTCTTCTAACCATGTCTCACTTATTCCAACAATTTTTGAATGAATAGATGTAATTAGTGCAACCATTTTATCTGCCTTGTTTCTTATACTTCTAGAATTTTTATACAAACACAGCAACTCATTCCTGGATCTACAGCTAGTTCCACTGATATCACTCATTCGCTGTGATCTCTCCATGCTCGACTGGGTCCATTTCTTTCTGCTAATTCATTTTAGAACCTTGTTCAATTCCAACTGTTTCCTCTTGATCCCAGATCATCCCATTCCTTTCCTGTCTACACATGCTCTCACATCCTATTGGAGCATCCACCTTTCTCATGCTGTGTACCTCTTTCCACCCTGAGGCTCCCCGTTTCCCTGTTCATCTTTCACACTGATTCTCTCATTTTCCATACTCATGCCACTCATTTCCTCATTCATAACCACCTGTTCAATCTCTCTCTTGTCATACTCTCCTGCTCTTCTACATCACTTCCCACTTGATCTGATTCATTCTCTGTACTCACTTCTCTACCTTCCAGCAACAGCTCAGCAAAACCATCAAC
Organism: Typopeltis vanoorti; assembly: GCF_054136105.1. Classification (NCBI taxonomy): domain Eukaryota; kingdom Metazoa; phylum Arthropoda; class Arachnida; order Uropygi; family Thelyphonidae; genus Typopeltis; species Typopeltis vanoorti. The sequence continues at coordinate 132,236,199 of NC_143560.1, forward strand.
TCCTTTGCTCGCTCCTTCCTCATATCCAGTGCCTCAATCACTCTACTCATTTTACTGCCTGGAAAACATACCTTGTGCATCCTCTCATCCAGCACACCTTTATGTAGTTGGCATGCAACGTCACTCACTCCTCTTTTGTTAACTATTTTGTACCTACTTGATTTGTTTTAGTCGTTTTCATCCAAATTTTCTTAATTTCACTTTGCATCTATTTCATCTCTTGTCTCATCCAACCCAATTCAACTTTTGAATCTCGCATCGCATTCTCTCTATCATTCAATCTTTCTAATTTTCGAACTCTTGACTCCCACTTCACACTTTCACTCTCATTTATCCTTTTGAGTTTCTGTACTTTCGTTCCATGCATCCTACTTTCACTTTCATTCATTCATTCTTTCCATTTTTCCCTCTTTAGAACCTTGCATCACACTATTTCCAGATTCGTTCATTCTTTCGATTTTTCCAACTTTCGAACCTTTCATCACACTATTTCCGGTTTCTTTCATTCTCCCAATTTCATTGCTTTCTGCGATATTGGCCTCGCTTTTTTCTTTTTTACCATCCACTATGGTTCGAATCACTCGTTTTCTTTTTCAATGATTTTTTAACAATTTTTTACCTTTCTTTCACACCATGCTTTTCTTTTGAACTAGCACTTATTCTTCCCACGACATTCTTGCTACTTACGCTTTCTGTCATCAAATTCATATTACCACTCATCAAATTCTCGTTTAGCTTACACTTCACACATACCCTCCTTCCATCAGCCTTAAATGTCCAAAAATCATCTCGATCAACTTATCAAGGAGATGGTATCAGATTAATATAATGGGATTATAAAATGAGAAGAACATGAGTCTAGAAGATAATAGGCTCTCATTGAAATTAGGTAAAGGTGTGGTGAAGAAGAGAGTGAGGAAGTGATTGTTTGCATGGAGAATTGTTGGCGAGTGGAATATATTGCCAGTATGCATTGTGAATATTAAGAATTTTAAGATTCAATATGATAAATATGTTGCATATTCAGTGAATCTTACATGATGAGACTGCTGATGCCATGGTGTTTGAGGCAATACTATTACTACTATTACCACTACCACTAATAATAATTATTATTATTATTAATATTTTAGAGGTATTGCCATAAAGTGAGAAAACTCATTCACTGTTATGGCACTCACAACTGCTTCTGGCAATCCATTTGCCCATTCACCCCCCCCCCCCCCCAAAAAATCTAGTTCACACATTCTTACCAACCACATGCTTATACAACTCCCAGGGATGCCTCACTAGCTCTCTCTTTCTACTTGTTATGTGTCGAAAATTTTCTTTGTGCCAGTCTTATTAGTACACCTTAAGTTACTTAAGGTGTACTTACTAGCAAACCTTAAATAACTTATAATTTTCTATTGTGTCCCTGCTTTGTCAATCATCTCTGGATGCTCTCCACCACCTCAGCCAGCAGAGGTTGGTCCTCTGCTACTAATGGCTCACGCAAAAAGTTCAGAAAGTTTAAGCGTGGTTAGTAGTTGGAAGGGGATCAATCGTTCGATGCTGTTGGCACACTCTCCCTCGATGAGTCTTTGGACTCCTTTGAGGTGTCCCATAATAATAATAATAATAATAATTATCAATCTTTTGCACTGTTCTGTCTTTCAGACCACCATCATCTCTGGGATCCAATGCCTTGCAATTATGTTTGTTGTACATTGCAACTTGCAGACATCTGGAAAGGGGGGATCCCCATAGACTTATAGTAATTTGACCTATGTTTTGAAAGTTTTTTTCACTTGGTTATACGATGTACACACTTTTCATGTGGTATTATCATGGCATTCTATATATATACCTTTAGGGTACACATCAGGAATTTTATATTCACGGGCCATTATTTCGCTTCCGAATATTCAATTAACTTTGCATAAAATCCTAATTGTCATTCCATGAATGGTCGCTGAACCACATCTGTGATATCGCTAAAATCTTCGTGAATTTGTCCCTATTAAAATGATGCTCCATAACCTACATCCTTCTACTGTTTTATTTAAGATGGGCCACATTACTATCAAATGGAAGAATACTTCTGGAAATTACATCTAAATTTAAACAGAGCTACCAAGATGACAAATCATTACCAAGTTGCGAGGTCACCTTTGTATAAAACTGAAACACTAAGAAATTATATTCTTGGTTTTATCCTTTATTCAAGACATCACTTCTGGGTCTCTGACTCCCACTGATGAAACCTGATAAAGATCAAAATCGGTCTAGGTAGTGCCCCTTCTCAATAATGCATAGCATTATACATGTCTCTAAGGATCTGTGCATTGCATTGTGGGATATTAAGGGAATTGATATGAAGTCATTAGCCTCTATATACAAGTAACCCAGTTGTGAAGTGACTTCACGTGCAACCTTTTATTGCTTACACTTGGATATAGGATGAAACCAAGAATATAATTTCATGACATCTTTCATTTATTGATATATGTTTCAGCAAGACAGTCCTCAATGGCCAAGCCAGGATCAGTCCGCTAGCAGGCTTGCCTGTAAAGGTCAATGGTGTTGCAGTAAGATCCCATGGGCCAGCAACAGGGCCCAAGACTGACTGTGGCACCACTACAGCATCCAAACAGCCCCCCTCAAGAGAATGAATAATTTTTCTTATTTAAATTAAGGGATATTACATCCCACATTGTTTCATAGCTGAATAAGAAACTCAAAGAGTTTCATGCCGAATATAGAAACTATATAAAGTTCGGCGAGTCCAAGCATTTCATTCTCGTTTCTAATGGATCCTTATCAAGCCCCAACTATGCTCAGAAACCACAGAAACATTAACAGAAAATCTAAACAAGAAACAAAAAAAAAACCTCGAAGCCCCAACAAATATACTACTTTTCATAATCCTATATTCAACAGTACACATAGAAAAATGCCTCCCTTCTTCATTCAGAAGGGGTTGGAATAATTGGCAGGATCTTCAAAATCTGTAAAGAAATTCCATTTTGGAGACATTGAATTATCAACAATGACTCAATCCAAAAAATTAATTTGTGTAGCATCTAACAGTTACCCCACATAAAACGTTAAACTTTTGTAAGGCATAACATCAAAGTGGAGCCCTCGCTTGGCACTCCCAATGAGGAGATATGCTCTGAACTAAGGGGTTAAGAAGCTAGAGCCATAAGAAGAATCCTCGTATGTAGGCATGAAAGTCTCATTGCCACCAGTACATAATTCTTAGCTTCAACACACCAAACCACCAATATCTGTCAAAGCAGGCTATCTCAGTTGCACAGAAAGATTCTGTATCACAAAATTGCCTGTAAGGGTCAATGGTGTTGCAGTAAGTTTCTTTCCCCATGGTCTAGTCTTTGTATAACCCTTTGTACTGCTTTAAATATCAGAAAGATGGTCATTCGCAAATTGCCTGTAATGGCTCTGCCATCTGTGCCTGATGTGATAGTAATGATAACGAGAATCAAGACTCTAAGAGCAGAACACTGAAATGCTCTAACTGTGAGGATGACCACCCCTCATATTCCCAAGTATGGCAAAGATGAAAATTAGATCCAAAAAATAAAAACAAAGCAATGCATGAGTTATCAGGAAGCGAAGCAAAGGTACCACAACAGTAGCAGCAACAATATGTGCTAAACCCTCTTATGCCAAGATGGTAACTGTAAAGAAAGTGTCAGTAGGGATGTTGACATCAGGGGTGAATATCCAGGGTGTGCTAGGTGTGCAGTGCTCATCCACTGAACAACAATACCACCGATATTATATTTTTGCATTTATTCTAGTTAAATAATAATAATAATAATAATAATTTGAATTATCCTATTTATAAGAAAAGAAGAGATATAAATTCGATAAAGGTGGGTACCTTGATTGAATTGAGATTAGGATTGCAAATCCTCCAACTATCTATTAGTTGAGAATTGTCAAGCCGTGTTTAACTCTGTATATCTCACTTTTCCACTTCTGGGCTGTCTTATTTTGTCTAATGTGGGGTTTTCAATTCAATTCCCGTCTCAAGGTGCTATGATGTGGTAGGCATCATATCAATATGGCTGCAATTCCTGGAAGAATTTACACCTATTCCACTGGATGGAGCATAAATATTTTGTAATTAAAATGAAAAGCCAAACGGCTAGTTTTCTGGCAACTTAATAGAAATTAAGCGGATAAAAATCCTATGTTGTTATATAGCCAGTAAATGAAACTCAAGATCGAGAACTACGATCTATATGAGTTTCAATGCCGAAAAACTATCGGCAAAGGCAATTCGAAGCAAAGGCAACATAGGATTTTTATCCGCTTAGCATAAATATTTATAAACCTTATTACATATCTGCATATAATAAATTTAGTTTAATCCTTTATCCAAGTGTGAGCAAACAAAGTTTGTGCCTGAAAGTATCTTCAGGACTGGGGTAAGGTGGTACAACACCGGGCAACTCGTTGCAAAGGTGGAGCAAGCTAACATCACTCCTATCTCAGTATCTCCCATAATGTAAAACACATCTCCTTGTGGATATGTATAATGTTATGCATTAAGGGAAGGGCTACCCAGACTAGTTTTGACCTTTATTGAGGTCTCTTCAGTGGGAGCCAAGCCCAAGGGGAGATACCAGGCAGAAGCATTAGCAAGGTCATCTCTACCTATAGGAGTTGCCAAACGGTGTGCCACCTTTTAATCAAAGTACTGTGGATTTAGAGAAAGATGTTGAAAGTTTATTTTTAACTTGGTTAGACTATAATAAATTTAGTTTAATCCTTTATCCAAGTGTGAGCAAACAAAGTTTGGCCTGAAAGTATCTTCAGGACTGGGGTAAGGTGGTACAACACCCCGGCAACTCATTGCAAAGGTGGAGCAAGCTAACAGCACTCCTATCTCAGTATCTCCCATAATGTAAAACACATCTCCTTGCGGATATGTATAATGTTATGCATTAAGGGAAGGGCTACTACCCAGACTAGTTTTGACCTCTACTGAGGTCTCTTCAGTGGGAGCCAGGCCCAAGTGGAGATACCAGGCAGAAGCATTAGCAAGGTCATCTCTACCTATAGGATTTTAATAATTTTAATATAAAGGTGGCACACTGTTTGGCAACTCCTATAAGTAGAGATGACCATGATAATGCTTCTGCCTGGTATCTCCACTTGGGCCTGGCTCCCACTGAAGAGATCTCAATAAAGGTCGAAACTTGTCTGGGTAGTGGCCCTTCCCTTAATGCATAACATTATACATATCTGCAAGGAGGTGTGTTTTGCATTATGGGAGATACTGAGATAGGGGTGATGTTAGCTTGCTCCACCTTTGCAACGAGTTTCCCGGTGTTGTACCACCTTACCCCAGTCCTGAAGATACTTTCAGGTGCAAAGTTTGTTTACTCACACTTGGATAAAGGATTAAACTAAATTTATTATAGTCTAACCAAGTGAAAAATAAACTTTCTACATATCCGCAGTACTTCCATTTCCATTCTACAGTCAAGATTCTCATTTCTCTATATCTTAGGATATTACAGAATGACCCAAAGATGGAGGGGTGGCAAGAATAAGAACCCCTACTCCAGCCATATTAAATTTTCCAAAGCTTCAATAAAAAAGAAGTGGATATCATTCTGTTAAAGTTTTTATATCTCTCTATCTATAATAAATTTAGTTTAATCCTTTATCCAAGTGTGAGCAAACACAGTTTGCACCTGAAAGTATCTTCAGGACTGAGGTAAGGTAGTACAACATCAGGGCACTCCTTGCAAAGGTGGAGCAAGCTACCAACACTCCTATCTTAGTATCTCCCATAATGCAAATAAAAAACTTAAATATCTCTCTATCTGCAGAACGTATGTTTCTTGGAGAGACAAAAACCTGATAATATGGCATAGCACAAGTTTCCATATAGCTTCTTGTTTAATTGTCTGTGGAATCCTCATACATTTAATGAGACAATGCTATGATTAGTAAAGCATCACTGGTAAGTCTTTAACTTCTAGATTTTGGATGAACCTGATGAGGTCTTTAATCTGTGAGTGAGCAATTGTGTTACTTGCTTCTTGTATACGGTTTTCCAGTTTTATACAATTGCTTTCCATTATTTCAGTTACATTCCTATTATTCTTGAGTTGGAAACTAGTTATTTTCTTTTCATGTAGATGATAATTGCTCTGAGAAAACTTTGAACCAATAAACTTATTTTTTCTTTAATTGTATCTGTTGCTTTCCTTTTATTAGCATGAGCTAGTTTTTCATAGTCCATAAACTCTTCTGAGCCATTTGGCGATCCGCAACCTTCTCCATCTTTACATTTTTTTTTATTATTTTTTCTTCTTTTAAATTTATTTCCTTTTTTAACATGTTTAAATTTTTCTTTTGTTCATTCTCGATTTTTTTTATTAATTCAAATTTTCTGTTTAATGATCTTGTCTGCATATCAAGTTCTTTCCATTGTCTTACTTGCTTTTCTGTGCCTCTTTGGTTTCTCCTTGTAGAACAGTTTCAGGTGTTTGCATTTCATCTTGTATCTGTTCAGTTGTTATACTAGGTTCATTATTGGTAATTTGCGTGCTTAGTTGGCAGAATGGTTAGTGTATCTGCTCTCTAGCCAAAAGGCTGCAGGTTCGAATCCCGCTGTAGGAATGGATGCTTGTGATTGTCTGCAAAAACACTAGTGGTGATGATGGTCAGTAGATGGCATTGGTGTATATGATGGTAGTTGCGGTTTGCTGTAACTGGTGGATTGAGTGGTGGAGACAGAGAGTTTTAGAGTAGGTGCCCTTCCTCAATGAGTCTTTGGAGACTCCTTGGATATGTCACATAATAGTAATAATAATTTCAGCTAATATTGTTCTATCCATATTCAGCTTTGAAAGTGGCTCCTGCAGTTCTGGAATTTTGGGGCTAATTTCTGGCTGATTTGGTCATGCTTTTTGTGATTTTGCCAAATATAGTTTGTTTAAAAGTGGTGTCTCTACTAGACTCAATTAGAAGATCTGGGAACTCTTCTTTATGCTGCTTTGATATATACACTGTTCTTATTAGCTCTACTGGCACCGCCACTCTTTCAGCAAAAGTTTTAAAGGACAGGTGTAAATGCGGTATTCTGAACTTTCACATTTCCGACAGGGTTTGATACACTGATAAACAGTTTGTCTGATCTCCATGCTGTTGAAACATTTAGCTTTAGGACAGTTACCACCCAAGTTATCATATCAACAACAGCACAAGCACTGCCTCTGTATTCTGAGATAGTTTGCCATAACTTGGGTTTACCAATGTTGACAAAATTTGTTATGGTTGTCTTCATATTCACTGTGAAGGGGGACCTCACCAGAAAACCAGCTTGGATCTTCACCTGATATATGCTTTTATATGTTACTGATTTTACTCCATTTTGAGAATGTCTTTATAGGAATTTCATTACTGTTTTCTATATATATTCCATTGGAAATCTTTCAATTCTTACTGTTTTAACCTGGCTTCCCACCATTACAGGAATTACTAAGCTGCCTTTGAATGTAAAACCTTGTAATAGTTTATCCCTTGTTTCCACATTTTTTTAACTACAATTAAATATCTCTCTGCTGTATGGTATGAAAGAATAAACCAAGATTTATTCTTTCACAAGATATGGGAGTAGAAAGAATAAATCAAGATTTATTCTTTCTAGCCCCAACTATCTCTTTTAAAACCTTAGTTATCTGTCTTGCTTCTTCACATCATAATTTGAATACCCAGAGTTTGCACCTTGGAAGAATTGGTACCATTAGCTCTGTAAGAGGAAAAACTTTTCAGTCACGACTGAAAATAAATAATCCTGTGTATAGAAACAGTTCTACACCACCATTATATGCAACATTTGAGCTACTATAAAATGGTGGCAGCAATACTGCCTGAAGTAATTCCACAGTACAAATATTAACTGCACTACCAGCAATCTTAATATTTACTTTAAAAAAAGAGCCAGCACTAGTGGGAGCAAAAACCACCACTAGCACCAGTAAAATAAAATCAAAGTGAAAAACAAAAGAAAGAAAACCAAAGTACAGCAATCCCCCGATTAGTACGCCTAACGCGTTCTTTAAAACAGGCACATTAATTGAAAACGCACTAATCGAATATAATAACCTATGGGAAAAAGTATAATTCGTTCCTCAAATTTCTTTTTTGACCTTAATTTTTTTATAAAAGAATTAAGGTATGTCTCAGGGCCTAGTTAAAAGAAAACCATGAAGCTGAAAGACAATAAAACATATTCAGAATATAAATTTTATTATTCGACTTCATACCAAAGAATTGAGCTAACGTAATTTGGTGACATTTTGTTCATACAACCGATGGTATGGCCCTATTGCCTCTTCTGCAAATTTTACTGCTTCTCTCTTCATCAGAGTCAGCCTCTAAGCATTGCTGCTTAAAAACTTCGATTATATGAAAAATATTTTCAAATTGTTTCTGTGAAATCTCTTTTGGCTGACTCTCAGTGGTTAAATTTTCTTCATATTCTTCGGGATCTTCCCGCTGTGCATCTATTAGCAGGTTGGAATCACTCAATTCTTTAGAATGAGATTTAATTAACTCTTGTACATTATCATTGAAGGGGAGAAAGAAACGAAGGACATACAAATTGGTTGCCAACATGCAAAATCATGTGCTTTATAGATCAAATTTCCCAACTGTTATACAAGCAAAATAGTTATTATTATTATTATTATTATTATTATTATTATTATTATTATTATTATTTTCGGGCTACTCCAGGGAGGCCTTAGACTCATCGAGGGGAGGCCCTAAACATCATGTCCACACAACTATATGACATCCTCACAGTATCTATGATACCTTGCCTTGAACTCGCTCACTATCATAGCACCCACAACAGACTCTGGCAGCTTATTCCACTCATTTACCACTCTAAAAGTAAAGAACCCAGCTCTAATACCACTGCTAACCACACTCTTGCCCAGCTTCCATAGGTGTCCCCTAGTTCTCCCACCACCAGTCCTGATCTCAAAAATATCCTCTGAATTAATCTTATAGAATACTTTTAGCAATTTGAATGTCTCAATCATATCTCCCCTTTTCCGCCTGTCAACCAGTTTCTTCAACCCACAAATCTTCAACCTGTTCTCATATGGTTCATTCCATAGACCTGCTATCATCTTAGTCACTTGCCTCTGGATCCTCTCCACCTCCTCCCCATCAAGAAGGAACCGAGGTGACCAAATCTGGGCACAGTAGTCAAGATGAGGTCTTATTAAGGCTCGGTACAGAGGTACAATAACTTGCTTGTCTCTGCTCGTTAAGGTATTTTTCAACAACCAAGTGAGTTGATGAGCTGATTTAGCTACTTTCGCAATGTGCCCCCTAAACTTCATCTGCCTATCCACCAACACTCCCAAGTCCATGGCCTCATCAATCTCTTGGACTACAGTTCCACCCATGTGGTATACTGCTGCCAATCTTTTCACCCCAAAATGCATAACCTTACATTTTGTCACATTAAATTGACATCCATTCTCCTTAGCCCAGAACTCCAATCTATCTAAGTCATCCTGTAATTCTTTGACATCTTCTGCATTCACTATCGCCCTCTCCAGCCTTGCATCATCAGCGAACAAATGAACTTTTCCACTTAGATCTTTCCCTATATCGTTAATGAACAGATTAAACAGCAGTGGTCCAAGAACAGAACCCTGCGGCACACCACTAGTCACAGGCCATCTTTTGGACTCTACTCCTGAATAAACTACTCTTTGATATCTCTCCATCAACCACCCACCTATCCATCTCACCAACCCTATATCCATTCCCATATGTTGTAGTTTACGGATTAGAATTTCATGTGGTATCCTGTCAAACGCCTTTGCCGGGTCCAGCAGTATCACTGTAAACCATTTCCCTTATCCAGTTCAGCCGTCACCTTGTTATAAAACTTGAACAAGTTACTCAGGCGTGATCTACCCTTTACAAAGCCATGCTGTCCCCTGTACAGTATCTCATTTTCATCAATCTATTCCTGTATTTTTCCCTTGACTACTTTCTCCAAGACTTTGACAACGACTCCTGATATGCTGATCGGTCGGTAATTTGCCACCATAGTCTTGGATCCTCCTTTATGCAGTGAAACTATTTTCCCCTCTTTCCATGCCTTCGGGACTAAACCAGGACCCGAGACTCAGATTAAACAACATGGCCAAGGGCACTGATAATTCCTTAGCCACTTCACACAAGACCCGTGCCGGTATACCATCCAATCCCACAGATGTATTCACATTAAGGTTCTGTAATAGACTATTCACCTCCACTTCATTCATCACAATTCCCGTATAAACTAATGGCTCCTTCATTTTTTCAATGTCTCCGCCTGGATGATATACTTTTGCAAAGTGCGTGCTCAATAACTCCACTATATCATCTGGTTCAGTGACTACTTTAGTTACTACTTTAAAAACTACAATGATCATAAAAGAGAAGTTAATTTTCCAACATGTAATAATAAACAACTCATCCCAGAAGACGGATTGATTACCCTATTATCTGAATGGATATTCTCCTTTTTGTGACATGTGCAGAAGTGTCGAAGGGTCTCGAATTTGTGGGTGTACTATAGCAGATGACATAAATTTTGTCATCTGCTGTTTGCCATTAAAAATAACTTTGTAAAATGTTTTAAATCGGTAACTAAATTATTTCATTCTGGTGAGTGATATTTTAAAATAGTTAGCCATAAAAATGTATAGATAGAAAATTTTTTAAATCACTAACATTTATTTTTAAGATGTATCTAATCTAATTTGGATATCGAATTTGGATATCGAACTAATCGAATTTGGATATCGAAAAAAAAATGACACAAATCAAAACGCAAAACAAAACACGTAACAAAATGCACTAACCGGGGGGCGCATTAATCGAGGGATTACTGTACTTATCTTGCCATAATCCAAGATGGCATCAGTAAAAGCCAGACCCATAAGTGATACCACACAGAACATTACTGTTTCATAGGGAAAAGCAAAATGCTTTTTATACTCCTTGTTGTCTGATATCTAGGATACAATAAAGGGAAAAAATTCATGAGCTTTTAGCTCGCACTGAGAGTGTATGCGGGTTATGTATCTTCACTTGAAATTAAAATGGCTTTAGGTCTTTTGTGCTTGTAGAGATCTTTTTCATTGTAGTTTGCAGCTCGTTGTACAAGTTCATTAAGGTGTGTAGCCATTTTCAAGAAGAACTTTGCTGCTAGAGAGTGTAAGAATGAGTAGACATATGGGTATGAGTAGACATATGTGTCCTGATGAATCATGGAGCATTTAGTATCATTCGTAACACTCATTGAAATTTAAGAATATTAACATTCGAGGTATGGCTCCAAGCTGGAGAAGCATATGTAATTATAGGACGAATATCATCATCTGGTAGAGTAGCAGTTTGTTTCTTGTGTTTAATTTGCTGTGTCTGTTAATCAAGGGGTTCATTCACTCATTCATTTCGTATGGTGATTCAATAGCTGTGAGCCCCTTTTACAGGGAGGTACAGCACCACTTCGTTCCCCCCCCCCCATTTTTTATCTGGGCTCGGAACCAGCATAGCTGACAATTCAGACTTATGGCTGGAGGGATTGTCTTAAGTATTCCTGACTGTATCTGTGTGTGTTCACTGGGCTAATTTGCCTGCTTGTTGGAAGAAAAACCTCGGATAAAATGGGGGAAGAACCCTGCTGTCCATGCCCAAGACCAGCTAACTTGACTGTGGCTGAGGAAGTTCTTTAATCTCATCACGTTGTCGATGGGAATCGAACCTAGGACACTCCTTCCCCAGGCATATGGTTGCAAAGCAACCGCATAACTAGGATAACCGCACGGACAATCAAGTGGTAAAGTTGGGAGATGGCTTTAGATACCTTTGCACATATGTTCCTAATATGGTTGTTCCAGCTTAATCTTTTGTCCAGTAGTATTCTGAGATATTTGGCTTCTATTTGTCATTGAATTTTGGTATTAAACAGAAAGATGTCCCCTTTGGGAGATGCTAATCTTTTATTGAAGACTATAGCTATACTTGTATGAGGGTTAACTTGCAATCTCCAGTCAGAGAACCATTGTTATAGTTTTAGAATGTTTTCTTGAAGTTTTTTGGTTACAAGATGTGGATGAAGTGATCTAGCTAATACAGCCGTGTCATCTGCATAAAGGGCCATAATGGATGACATGGGGTTATGCAGGATATCTGCCATATAGATTGAGAATAGAATCGGAGCCAGCAAGGATCCTTGTGGAACTCCAGCCAAAATACAACATTGGGTTGAGACTGTTCCATTTATTTTGACCTGCATTGTGTGTTGTCTCCAGTGGTATCCTGGGGTGATGTATTCAATCAATCTGTAAATTTGTTCAGTAGTGTTATGATATCGATGAAAGCCAAATTGTTCTTGGTGGATGATTTTTAGATTGTCCACTGAAACTTGGAGTAATTTTTTCAGCAATTTTTCCTAGATTTGAAAGCAAGCTAATGGAACGATAATTTTGAGGTAGATGTGGGTCTTTGCCCATTTTATGTACTGGGACTATATCAGCAGTTTTCCAAGAGAGAGGAAAATATTATAGTCTGAAGATTGCATTTATTATGTTAGTAAGATGTACTATAGCTTTACTGGGTAATAATTGAATAACTTTGTTTGTGATGCCATCAGGACCTGGAGCTTTTTTATTCTTGAGGTACTTTATGATGTCAGTTATTTCTGCTGGTGAAGTAGGTGTGATCAGGCTGGAATTATTGTCAGATTGTTTTAGTGTGCATCTGACATGGTGATGAATTCTGTATGTATGGTTGATGTTTTAGTTTTCATATGCTGATTTACACTGCTTTTCTAAATTCCTTGCTATGGCTTCTGCTTTTTCAGCATCTGTGTGTGCAAGGCCCTGATCTGATTGGAGAGGGGGGAAAGATTTTTTCTTGTTTCTGAGATTTTTTTAAGAGTTTCCAGATGGAGTGATCAGTATGTATTATAGATGTTAACTTCTTTTCCCATTGTTGAGAGCATCTCTGACTGAGCTATTCAGTTTATTAAGGTTATTTGTCTTGAGGAGTGTGTGTGTGTTATGATATCTTTTCCTTGCTTTGTTTTTCTCTCTTATTAAATTCATGATATCTTCTGGAATACGATTGGGCTTGAGAGCAGGTGTAGTTTTGGTGACTGCTGCTGGAGCTTTATTTATTTGATTTGTGAGATTTTTATTGCTATGTCAACTTCTTCCTTTGATCTTATTAGGGGGGGGGGGGAACAGTTGTTCTAGTTTTCCTAGATGAAGTAGAATGGGATTATGGTCTGATGATAGTTCATTTAATGTTCTGAGGCTGTACTGATATTTTATATTCTGTAGAATAGCAATATCTAGGATGTTGGCTGTGCCCAGTAGGTCTGTGAAGAGTTGGCTTGGTGAGACCTGTCACAATAGTGTAGTTAAATACTGTGTAATTGAAAAGGATGCAAATGTTCTTATTGGTAGATTTGTTATTCCAGATGGATGTTTGGAATCCATCATCATCCCCCCAGCGATGATGATGGATTCCCTAACACCAAGGATGGCATCAAATCAGAAAACAGCAAAGTTCCGGTGAGTTGTACGCAGCATAGATTTTAAGTTTGCCAGCTGTGTTGGTATGAACTTCAATGCCTGTAATCTCTAGGTGAGTGGCTGGAGGGTTGGTTAATGAATGGTGTTTAATGTAATTTTTGATAAAGGTGGCACTGCCATCACCTCTGTAATCTAGTCTGTCATTTCTGTGGAGCAGGTATCCTTTCAGTTTAGGATTATCAGCAGGTCTTAGATGGCTTTCATTTATTAAAATAATATCTGGATGATATCTCTGTGAGAATTCTTGGAGTTCTAAGATTCTTGCTAGTTAGGCCATTGTCATTCTAAGCTATAATCTGTAGTGAAATCTGGGAGAAATCTCTTTCTTATCATATGCGAGTGCTGTTGGAATAGAATGTGTTTCTTGCAGGAATCTTTTTTTTTTTGTTGTTGAATTTAATGATGAGTTGGATTTACTAAAATATTGGAGCATGTTAGTGAGAGAAGCTGTAATAACTGCAGTCAGATTTGGATGTGATTGTGAATGGTCTCGCTCCTGATGCATTACCTTCATCGGGCAAGCCATATCAGCATAGGTCCTGCCCTGACTGTGGTTATTCACCTCTTAAGAACTTCTGCCTGTGGTTGCAGAGATTCTGCTTTCCTGTGTTGATCTTCATGAGACTGGGGAACCAAAGCCTCTGATACCTGAATGTAAGCAAGATATTTTTTGGATAGTAAATACATCCTCTATAATTGGCTGGGTGAGGACCACTGCATCGGCACATTTAGCTGGGATGGTTTTGGACTTGGTGAAGGTGTTGGTGGGATGGCCTTCACCACATTTTAGACATTTGTAGTCAGCTTTACAGAGCTTTTGTGCATGACCACATTTCTGATATCTCTGGCATTGGTCAGTGAAACTTTTTTCCCTAAAAGTTCAGGTGTGATCTTGAGCCCACAGATTGATGTTAGATCCTAAATATTTTTGAAGGAGTTTTGAATTTCCACAAGGATTAGTGGCTTCTGGCTCTTGTCCACTCTTAACATTCTGCTAACCTTAATTGGTAGTAGGTTGTTGTAGCAGAGATCTGCTGTTATCTCTTCTGTGGTGATGTCTCTGACACCTGGGAGCACCACCTTTAGGTTTTTCTCAGAGCTGAGGGAGAATGTGTGATATTGCATACCCAGTCCATCCATCATTTTGGTTAGTTTATGATAATCTTCTACTGTGGCCGGCTGGATCTTTATGCTATTGTCCACATTTTTAGCCTCTATGTAAGTTATTTGCAGATCTATCAAAGTGAACCTTAGAGTCATCCATTTGTGTTTGTGCTTTTCCCAAAGGACAATCAGGGGTACCTTCTTTTTGAGAGAGGTAGAGGAGTCAGTCATGGGGACGTCTTCCTCCATCTCATCATACCTGTGCGTTTCTGCTGTTTTACACTTCTTGTGCATATGAACCTCTTTATAATCTATGGGTGAGGAAATTACCAACTCTAATTTTCTTCCCCTGTAGTTGTGTCTTCTCCTTCAGTGTCATTTCCTGTCATGGAATACAGGTTCAGAAAACCAGGCCACTCTACTTCGAATTTTTTCAATAACTTTTTCAGCAGTTTTAATACCAGTTTCCTATCTCTGATTCTTAATTAACTTAAGGAAATCACCACATATACTAGAATATAGGGATAGCCATTGGCTTAGAAATTGTTGAGGATGTGATTTAGTTCAGTGGTTAGGGCATTATCATTTGAACAGATTAGTTTAGCCCTGTCGTATAGTGTCTTAATAACTCCATATTATTGTGTGGGGGGGGGATTGTTGGTGAAAGTTATTTGCAGATCTATCATAGTGGACCTTAGAGTCATCCATCTGTGTTTGTGCTTTTCCCGAAGGACAAGTAGGGGTACCTTCTCTTCACCAACAATCCCCCCCCCCACAACAATATGGAGTTATTAAGACACTATACAACAGGGCTAAACTAAACTGTTCAAATGACAATGCCCCAACCGCTGAACTAAATCACATCCTCAACACTATCTCAGCCAATGGCTACCCCACCAAAAAAAATCCAAAAAATATTGAAACCAGTAAACCACAACTCCCCCCCCCCCCCTTCACAACGAGGATTATTTTAAATCCATCACCATTCCCTACATCCGAGGCACCTCGGAAAAAATTACCAAAATCTTAAAAAAACATGACTTGACCTCTTGTTACAGACCATATAGAAAATTGGCATCCCTTATCCACTCCACTAAAGACCAACCACTTCCATTAGACCTACCTGGTGTATACCAGGTCCATTGCAGCTGTAAGCTCTCCTACTTTGGTCAAACAGGCAGGACAGCGAATATCAGAATTTCAGAACACAAGGACTACATCCGTTTTCACCAGTATAGCCACTCTGGTCTTGCAGACCATGCTCTGGATACACGCCTTAGAATACGGTGGAAGAAAGCCACAATAGTACACCATAGCAAGTTCAAATTTGAATGACGTTTCATGGAGTCAGCCTCAGCCCTAAGAAACATGCCAAACCTCAACAGATTTGGTTGCATGGGACTGCCCCAAATTTGGGAGACGTACATCAGGAGACCTTCAGCCCAATGACCAACAATACCTACATAGCCTCCTAGGGGGGCACCATCAGGACTTTTCTGAGAAACAATAGCTTCCTCGCTTCATCCTCATTTACTGTGTGCACGTGTCTTTATTTTAAGTTCCTTTGAAGATGGCAACGTGACGTTGCCATCTTCAAAGGAACTTAAAATAAAGGAAATATTGGAAACATATATTAAAGTTTAATTTAATTTATATTCTAGTGTACATTGTGATTTCCTTAAGTTAATTACTAACCATGTATAACCAACGTATAAGCCTTTCTGTGAGAGTTTCTTATCTAGGGTATCAAAGAAATCGTCGGGATCAATTTCACTTATATTTATTGGCCTACCTGATAATTTACTGTTTTTTCTTAATAAAATAATAATATATGAATAATGTAATAATAATAATAATAATAATAATAGATGCTGAAAGTTTTTCCCCTTCGTTATACTATAAATTAAAGATGCTAGAAGTTATATTCTTGTTTCATCCTTTATCCAAGTGTAATCTAACAAAGTTTGCATGTGAAGTTACTTCACATCTGGGGTACTTCTGTATAGAAGCTAATAACTTCACATCACTTGCCTTAGTATCCCATAATGCAATGCATTGCACATATCCTTACAGACATGTATAATATTATGCATTATGAGAAAGGCATTACCCTGACCAGCTTCAGCCTTTGTTGAGGTCTCATCAGTGGTAAAGGCAACTGATGTGAAATCATTGGTCTTTATATACAAGTAGTTCAGTTCTGAAGTGAATTTATTATTATTATTATTATTATTATTATTACTACCCCAAAACCTCATGTTGTCAAAGACTCATCTGGGAGGTCCTTTTATCACACACACACACAGCTCATCATATCGTGTCTTGAACACACTCAAACTCCTTGCAGACACCACACTCTCAGGCAAGGCATTCCAATCATTTACAGCTCTTCACAAAAAAAATCTGCCTCTCACACACTCTTTATACAGTTTCCAGGGATGACTATTATTTATGTTTCATGTACAATATTTTATGTATAAACTTTATTTGCTTATACTTGGATAAAAGATGAAACTTAGAATATAACTTCTTGGCATCTTTAATTTATAATAAACTTTGAAATAGATATTGAATTATTATTACTATCAATATTACTAAATTATATATTGTAAAATATGTGTATTAAATACATAATATATATATAAAAAAGTATTGAAATATAAATACAAATGATAAAATGCAGAAAGAAAAAGGGTGTACAGGATACTACATGAAAAAAAATAGTACTACATGAAAAATTTACATCATTACTAACTTCCTATCTACAATTTTCCTCCAAATCAGTCTGTTACTTGTCAAGACTATAACATTATCAGATCTTATATTTCTATCATCTAAGGCACTTTGTACCATATCAATCCACCTATGTCTTGGGCTTCCTCTGGGTCATTTTCCTGCCAACCAGGCAGAGAACACTTGTTTTGCTAATCTTTCCTCACCCATTCTGTTTAAGTGACCATACCACCTGAGATTAGCTCTGCTAATGCACTCCTGGATGCAGACAATGTCAAGTTCTTTCCTAATATCCTCGTTTTTAATATGATATTGCCATTGATGCCATCTTTTCACATCTCTAATCTTTCTCAGGACTCTCATATCTGCGATCTCTAGTTTTTTGGTCAAGTGTTTTACTTCTGACCCAGCTCTCAGATCCATAAGTTAAAACTGGTTTGGACACCGTCTTGTATATAGCTAATTTAGTGTTCTGACTAATTTCTCTCTTATTCCATATGAATTTATTCAATTGACTGCCCACCATACCAGCTTTGTTGATTCTGTTGTCTATTTCGATATTTAATTTACCATCTTTAGCAAAAATCGTGCCTAAGTAGCTAAAATGTTTTACTTGTTCCACAGGTTCCCTGTTCACAACGCAGTTGACATTTTCAACAATTCTACCTATTTTCATTGTCTTTGTCTTTTTAATGCTGACCTTCATACCATATCTATTACAACAGTTATTCAATTTAGTCAGGGAATCTTGCAAACTTGCAGCAGATTTATTATTATTATTATTGTTCCGGGCAACTCCAAGGAGTCGACAGACACATCAAGGGAGGCCCTAACATCATGTCAAGAACAACTATTCGACATTGACACAGTATCTATCATACCTTGCCTTGAACTTATTCACGGTCATAGCACCACAACAGACTCTGGAAGCTTATTCCACTCATTCACTACTCTCCAAGTAAAAAACCTAACTCTAACTCCCTTGTCAACCACACTCTTGCCCAGCTTCCATGCATGCTGCTTGTCCTCCCACCACCAGTCATATTTTATAAAATATCTTCTTGATCAATCTTATAGAAACCCTTCAGTAATTTGAATGTCTCAATCATATCACCCCCTCCTTTGCCTATTGTCCAATCTCTGCAACCCACAAATCTTCAACCTATTCTCATAAGGTTCATTCCACAGACCTTCCATCATCTTGGTCACTTGTCTCTGGATCCTCTCCTCTTCCTCCCCATCACAAAGAAATCCTGGTACCCATAACTGGGCACAGTAGTCCAGATGGGGTCTTATCAAGGCTCGATACAGAGGAATAACAACTTGTTTGTCTCTGCATGTTAAAGTATTTTTCAGAAACCAAGTGATTTGATGAGCTGATTTAGTCACTTTTGCAATGTGCCCCCCTAAACTTGAATTCCCTATCCACCAACACTCCTAAATCCCTGGCCTCATCAATCTCCTGGAGTACGGTTCCACCAATGCAATATACTGCTGCTATTCTTTTCACCCCAAAGTGCATAACCTTACACTTTGCCACATTAAATTGACATCCATTTTTCCTAGCACAGTCCTCCAAACTATCCAAATCATCTTGTGAAATTTTGACATCCTGTGCACTAACAATTGCTCTACCCAACTTTGCATCATCAGCAAACAAGTGAACACTTACTCTCAAATCCTTTCCTATATCATTGATGAACAAATTGAAAAGCAGTCGTCCAAGAACAGAGCCCTGCGGCACACCACTAGTCACAAGCCGTCTTTTAGACTCCACTCCTGAATAAACCATTTTCTGGTATCTCTCCCTCAACCACCCTCCCATCCATCTCACCAACCCTATATCTATACCCATCTGCTCCAGTTTACTGATTAGGGTTCCATGTGGTATCCTGTCAAAGGCCTTGGCAAGGTCCAGTAGTATCACTATAAACCCATTACCCCTATCCAGTTCAGCCGTCACTGTGTTATAAAATGTGAGCAAGTTACTGAGGCATGATCTACCACATGTTGTCTCCCACACAATATCCCATTTTCATCTATCCAATCCCGTATTCTTTTCTTGACTAATTTCTCTAAGACCTTGACAATGATTCCTGATATGCTAATCAGTCGGTAATTTACAACAGCAGTCTTGGAACACCCTTTATGCAGTGGAACTATTTTCCCCTCTTTCCACTCCCCCTCGGGACTCAAATTAAACAAAATGGTCAAGGGTACTGACAGTTCTTTAGCTGCTTCTCGTACAACACGAGCTGGTATACCATCCAATCCCATGGATGTATTGACATTGAGATTATGTAATAGACTACTCACCTCCACTTCATTCACCATATTTCCGTATAATCTACTGGTTTATTCGTTTCTGCAATGTCACCACCTGGATGATATATATACTTGCAAAGTGCTCACTCACTAACTCAACTATATCAACTGATTCAGTTACCTCCCTACCATTGGCATTCTTTAAAATCAATCTGCCATGTACATTTTTCCTTTTACTTGCTACATATCTAAAAAACTGTTTAGGATTCTCTTTAGCCTGCATGGCCAATGTTCTTTCGTAATCCTTTTTTACTTTTCTAACCACGCTCGTTACCCTTCTGGCCTGCACTTTATACCGTTCATGTGCCTGCCAGTCACCTTTCTCCTTAAATTCCCTCCATAGTTGTTTCTTTTTTTGCAGCTCAAGCTTAATGGTGTTATTCTTCCATTTAACCCCTACTTAATTTATTATTCGGACTCTAGGTATACAGTCAGCTATTGCTTCATGCAAACACTTCTTAACTGCCTCCCATGCACTATCAACTTCTAGTATTTGCAGTTGTACATGCCATGGCACTGAACCAATCAAACTCCTAAGCTTGTCATACTTTCCAGCCCGATAATTCCACATGTACCCTGTCTTAATTGAAAATTCCACACCTTTAGCCACCTCCCAAGTCAAGACCCTATGATCCTCTCACCAATTGGTGGCAGTGTGGTCATATTTGTTACAGCCAAATCCTCAGATGTAATTACTAGGTCAAGCACTCTCTGACACCTAGTATTTTCCATTACATGCTGTCGCAGATAGTTATCCCTTAATAACTGCATAAAATCAAATTCCTTCCTCCCGTGTGTCCTCTCCTCACTCCAGTCAATGCGACCATAGTTGAAATATCCCATAATAATTATCCTCCTTCCATTCATTTCTTCTATTTGGTTGTGCATACTATCACCACCATCTTTTACATCGCCTGGTCTATAGCAGCACCCAATTGTATATTTAGTTCTGCTAGCCACAATCTCACACCAAATGGCCTCAAATGTGCTCTTTCCTCTATCCTGCAATTCAACTTCTATTCTCCTTGGCTGTAGCTCATCAGCTATCATCAACAATACTCCTCCCCCTATTTTATTCTCCCTGTCATTCCTGAACACACTATACCCATCACATTCAATCCCACTAGCTGTATCATCTACAGTTAGCCATGATTCACTAATACCAATAACCTGTGGTCTGGAAGTGCCAACCATGGCCAAAAACTCTTCCTTCTTGTTCCTAATACATCCTAGCATTAGTGTACATGAATTTAAGACCCCATTAGCCCCAACCCTACCTTGATGCTTTATATTAACTATTCCACTCTGATTTGTTGTCCTTATTCGCTCGGGCATATTATATTCATTCATACATTCAACAGCCTCCATAAGTACTGTATATCTACCCCCCCCCTAATAAATCTAGTTTCCCTGAATTTGCACATCCATTACATTCAGCAACACTTTCTCAAGTCTCCTTACACCGTAACCATTCAAATGCAAGCCATCCATCTTATAAAGATCCTTTCGCACATCGAACTCACTCTACACATCCACAAATTCCACACCACTCATCATACATAACCCACGCATAAAGTCATTCACAATTATGGCCCTCTTTTTAAACATTTCACTGTCATACCGTGGCAAAAGACTAATCATTCTAACTCTCTCACTCTTTTCTTTTGCTACCTCAAACAATTCATTCAGGCCTTCTATCATTTCCATTTTATCTCCTTTCAAATCATTCGTACCTGCCACAACAATCATTTCTTTCACCCTTTCCTTTTGCTCTCTAACAGACTCAGTTACATCCTTTATGGTCGATCCAGGTTGGTACGATTTTGTCAAATCCTCTACTAACACACTTCGTACTAACGAGTCACCATACAGCACTCTATCCTTCATTTTGTTCATGTTCATACGTCTATTTTTCCTGTCATACTTGTCATACTTCCTGTCTATTTATTTAGAAGTATAACATCGTCTGCATAAAGCAAAGAGCTGACATTAACATCTCCAATTCTGATATCATGTTTAACACCACTTTCCTTCATAATGTGATCCATATAGATAATGAATAACAGAGGGGATAATGTACATCCTTGTCTCACACCAGATTTAACATTAAACCATCTTCCTGTACTTCCTTGAATTCTAACTGTTGACTTACAACTCAAATAAAGACAAAGTATTGCTTGATATAATTCCCCATTGACACCATATAACTGTAGCGTATTGAATAGCTTCTCTCTTGGCACCTTGTCATATGCCTTTTCCAAATCGACAAAACTTAAATACAGATCTTTGTTATATTCCCATGCTTTCTCGACTATTTGTCGTAAAGTGAAGATCTGATCCTGATAGCCTCTGTTTGGCCTGAATCCAGCTTGTTCTTCAGCAAGCTTTTCTTCCACAATTCTTCTCAACCATTTCTCAAGTATACTTGCATAGATCTTGCCAGGAACACTCAGTAGGGAAATACCTCTGTAATTCTCACATTCAGTTTTATTTCCCTTTTTATATATGGGTACTATTAGAGCTCTACTCCAATCATCGGGAATTTGTCCCTCTGTCCAGGCTTTCTGAACTATGCAGTGCAGTTACTGTAAGACTTTTATACCACCATACTTCAGCATTTCTGGTCGGATATCATCTACTCCTGCTGCCTTTCCACATTTCAAGCCTTTGATGGCTTTTTCTACTTCAAGTAGGGATATGCATTCCTGACTGCATGCATAGTCAGTGTTTTATACCACTGTGCTATCATCACTGCTTGTTTCTTTTAGCAGTTTTTCAAAGTAATTACTCCATACTTCAAGGATATCTTTTTCTCCTATTTTCATGTCACCTTTATCATCTCTAACTCCTTTTACAGCACTCTTTCCTCCATTTCTAAGCTTCTTCAACAACCTCCAGAATATCTTACCACCTTCATGATATTTATTTTCTATGTTCTTGCCACAGTCTTCCCATGACTTTCGTTTAGCTAGTTTTACACAGTGTTTCACTTTCTTACATTTGTCTCTGTATTCGCTAAGAGCAAAAGCTGACTTATTTGCCATGAACTTTTGATATGCTTTCTTCTTTTCCTTTACTGCCTCTTTAACTTCCTGTGTCCACCAGGGAGTTCTAATTTTTTTATCTTTGCAGACAACCTCACCACATGCCTCTCTGGCAGAATCAATCAATGTTTTCTTCAGAGTTTGCCACTGAATCTCCAAGGTTAGATTCCTGTTCTCAAACTCTTTCATTTTTTCTTCAATAATCTTTGTGTATTTTAGTCTACAGTTCACATTTGAGAGCTGCTCAACTTTTATTCGCTTTAAAACTTTCTTACATGTTATTCTTTTCAATATGAATTTCAATTTTATCTTGCTCAAGACTAAATAGTGATCGCTTTCAATTTCAAATCCTCTGTACACCCTGGTGTCTTGGACCAGTGGGAAAACATCACTATCAACAATAACATAGTCAATGAGACTTTTCATATTCCTTGCCTCTTCTCTCTCTCTCTCCATGTGAATTTGTGCACATTTTTATGTTGGAACATTGTGTTAGTAATAACCAGTCCATGTCCTGAGCAGAAATCCAACAGGTATTTGCCATTATTATTAGCTTTGCTCTTTTCTCCAGATTTTCCCAAAATATTTTTGTGTCTGACAATCATTTCTTACTCTGCCATTTAGATCCCCAACAAGGACCAACTTTTCCTTTTTCATTGTGTCAGTTGCTTTTTCTAAAGCATCAAAATAATTACTCCACTTCTACTTCATTAGAACCTTCTGTGGGACCATAAGCACAAATAAGTCTCATTGTCCAATTTCCCATTCTGATATTTGCCCACATCACTCTACTTCAGACTGCCTACCATTCAAGAAGATTAGCCTCCTATTTTGTGTTGAATACTATGGCTACTCCTTCTTTTCCTTGATTGTCATTACCTGAATATAACATTTTGTATTTATTGCTCAGAAAGATCTCACCAGTTTTTGTCTTTTTTGTTTCAGTCACCCTTATTATGTCGATCTGGTACATATCTAATTCTTCAGCTAGCCCCATTTCTTTGCCATTCAGGCTTCTTATGTTGATATTACCGATCTTTAACTCTGGCAATGTTGAGTTGGAGTGTGCTTTCGGATTTGTTCCAGTAGGTGACTTTTTGCTGTTCGCCCTGGTTCCCTGGCAAAAACAACTGGGGGCCTTGTTTAACCAGGCGATGCCCCAGCTGGCATGAAATTTTGTCATATTGTACCATCATTTTCTATATTGGTTTAAGCCAATAAGAATACAATTTGGTCGGCTAAATCTCAAATTGCTAGCCCATCCTCGTTCGTTCAGTATCCGTGTAAATACCCAACAGGGTGCACCACGAGAAGGTGAGGATTGGACATTAGGTCAGAAGCCCTGGTCGGTTCTCCGCATTCAGTTAAAGACTATGTGGAGGACTCCTCTCAGTTATACAGTTTTCACCGTTAAGCACCCCCATGAATAATGTATATTTAAGTAATATTATTCCATAATTAATATCATTAAAATGAAAAATATCTCTACTAGCATATAAAATGAACCATTGTAAATATTTTTGTGAAAGAAATGTCAAGTAGATTTTTATTATTAATATTTATGCATATTTGTGTAACATTATTTACTCAACATTCTGTACTCAGTATATATCTAGGAACAGAAAATGTGATTCTAATTCTTCAATTTTATGTTTATAAATATTATGTATATGTGATTAGAATAATAACTTTGTCATTGAAAAAAAAAATTATCGAATTCAATCTATTTTTATTTTGCATTTGAACAAAATACAAATCTTTTGTAGAATATGCAAATAATTTATTTACTTATTGCATTTTTATTGCAGGTGATGAATGTCCACATACGCTGGGTATGTTTACACCTTTTCATAATTTTTAAAATTATGATTATTATGAATTGTTACTTGATATTCAGGAAAGATTATTACTAATGTAATAATTCTGAGAGAATGCTTTTTGAAACTGAAATGAAAATGAGAGCTGTTTAAATTCACAATAAAAACTTAGTAACTTCCCTTAATGTTTTTTAAAAGAGCAAGCAACCTGGCTGATTGGATAAAAACATAAACCTTTAAATATTTTAAAAAAGTTCAAAAACGAATGAAAAGAATGGTTTCAGGACTGTACAATATCAGTTCAGGATCGGCTGAGGGAATGTGAGCTGCAGAGTTTGGTGAATAGAAGGAGAGGTAATATTATTATTATTATTATTATTATTATTATTATTATTATTAAACAAGACCTCATGGAGTCAAAGACTCATCTAGGAGGTCCTTTTATCTCACACACATCTCATCATACCAGGTCTTAAACACATTCAAACTCCTTGCAGACACTACACTCTCAGGCAAGGCATTCCAATCATTCACAACTCTGCATGAAAAAAACCTGCCTCTCAATCCCCTACTCACACACTCTTTATCCAGTTGCCAGGGATGACCTCTGATTCTCCCCTGATCTCCCACTATTCTCTGTAGAACTTCTCCACCATTGATCCTATAACAACCCCTTACCAACTTGTAGGTCTCTATCATATCTCCCCTCTTCCTTCTCTCCACTAGACTCTGCAAATTACATCTTTTCAATTTTTCTTCATACTCGACATTCCAGAGGTCAGAAACTACCTTAATCAGTTGCCTTTGGATCCTTTCCAACATCTCTTCATCCTTCTGAAAACCCGGTGACCAAATCTGGGCACAATAGTCCATGTGTGGCCTAATCAAAGCCTTATACAATAGAACAAGGATCTCCCTACTTCTACACGTCAGTGTTCTCCGCATCATTCCCAGAAGTCTTTGTGTTGTCTTCACAATTTTGGCGATGTGTCCCCTAAATTTTAGATCCTAATCCACTATCACTCCCAGATCTCTTATTTCCTCTACCTCCAACAATATATTCTCACCAAGCATAAATTCTGCATCCCATCTTTGTTTTCCAAATTTTAAAACCTTACATTTTGCAACATTGAACTCACATCCCCATTTGCTTGCCCAATCACTCAATTTATTCAAGTCTTCTTGCAAGGCCACAACATCTTCACTACTCTTTATGGTTCGTCCCAACTTTGCATCATCTGCAAACAACGGAATATCTCCATCCAAATCTTCGCCAATATCATTAAATTAATATACAAGTTAAATAGTAATGGCCCTAAAACAGATCCCTGAGGCACTCCACTGGTGACTTTCCTTTTCCTGGATATTGCACCCCCATACACAACTTGTTGATACCTATCAGATAACCAGTCTCCAATCCAATGCACTACTCTAATATCCAACCCCATCTGCTCTAGTTTGACTGTCAACTTATCATGAGGTACTCTATCAAAAGCTTTTGCAAATTCCAAGTATACTGTGTATCCTTCTCCTCTGTCCAAGGAAGCAGTCACTTTATTGTAATAAGTAAGTAGATTACTAAAACACGACCTCCCTTTAGCAAATCCATGCTGTCCATCAAAGATTATACCATTGTTGTCAACCCAACTCTCGATCCTAGTTCTCACAAGCTTCTCCAACAACTTAACCACAACACCTGACACACAGATAGGCCTATAGTTTGATGCTTAAGTTCGATCACCTCCTTTATGAAGTGGCACAATCTTGCCCTCCTTCCACTCTTTAGGGACTTGACCAAGCGCAAGACTCATATTAAAAAAATATGTCAAGGCAGGTGTCAACTCTCTGGCACATTCCTTCAGAATACGCGGTGATATATTATCAAGTCCCACAGCCTTATTTACATCTAGTTTACTCAACTCCCCAAACACCTCTTGCTCACTTACAATCAGTCTCTCCTCCCCATCATCAACTGCTCTTAATCT
The DNA here is from genome assembly GCF_054136105.1 of Typopeltis vanoorti. NCBI lineage: Eukaryota > Metazoa > Arthropoda > Arachnida > Uropygi > Thelyphonidae > Typopeltis > Typopeltis vanoorti. Next base: position 132,262,856 of record NC_143560.1, read on the forward strand.
CTCCATGAAGTCACATTCACAAGATTGAAAGATCTTTATGAACTGCTCATTAAGTATCTCCACCACACATTCTGCAACAGCTGTCTTTATACCATTTTCTGCAATCAATGTCATCCTTCCATAATCATTCTTTCTTTTGCTTGCTACATATCGAAAGAACTCCTTAGGATTCTTTTTGGCTTCATCAGCTAACTGCTGTTCATACCTCTCTATAGCTACCCTCACCAACTAAGTCACCCTCCTTGCTTCGTCCTTGTAGACCTCATGGAATTGGTTACTTCCACTTCTCTTATGCTGCCTCCACAATGCCCTTTTTCTCTGTATTGCATGCTTAATCTCTTTATTCATCCATTTCATACCTACCTTATTTAACCTTCTCACCTGTGGTAAACATTTAGACATTGCATCCACTAAATATTTTTTGAAAATCCCCCAAGCTGCATTGATCTCTTTTCCAGCTAACTCCTCATTCCATGCTACACCTGCAAGTTGTCTCCTGAGCTCTTCATAATCACCCCCCTTGTAGTTTCACATATACCCTTTTTTCACAGGGGTCCTTGCACTGCTGGCAATCACCCAAGTAATCACCTCATGGTCAATTTCGCCAATTGGTGGATGATTTGATACCTCATTGATAATTACATCCTCCGATGAGATGACCAAATCCAAGACCCTTAATCCTCTTGTGCCCTCTGTTATATACTGTCTGAGGTAGTTATCCCTCAAAAACTCAAGAAACTCATTTTCTTTACTTCCAGTTGCTATCTCTTCATTCCAGTCTATATTGCCATAATTAAAATCACCCATAATGATCACCCTTTTCTTATTTGCTTGGCTTATTTGACTATACATTTCACTATCACCACCATCCACATTACCAGGTCTATAACAACATCCCACGAAGTATTTGATTCTATTCACCTCTATCTCACACCATACTGCCTCAAAACCACTGGCCCCATATGATTGAGACTTTTAAACTGTTCAGAGGTGGTTACAGGGTTGACACTGGGAAATTCTTTCGCTTGATAGTGGGAAGGAGCAATAACTAGGGACCATCCCTGGAATTTATGAAAGGAAGCTGTGAGCAAGAGGGTGAGGAGTGGTTTCGTTGCATGGAGGATGGTTGAATTGTGGAATGCATTGCCCTAAGAGAGTGGTGAGAGCAAGAACGGTCAATGAGTTCAAGGAGTGGTATGATAGACTTTGTGTTTTCTAAGAAGGACCTCCCACAATGAGTCTCTTGACTCCATGGAGCTCTGAATAATAATAATAATAATAATAATAATAATAATTTTAATACTATAAACCATACTAAGTGATTGATTGCGTTACAAAAAAAATGTGTTGTTGCTTACAGAATAGCAACATATCAAACTATTAACTATCAAAGAATAAATCAGAGTACTTTAAAAGGAATCACACATGATAATCATGACGTGAAAACTAAAAATAAAGATATCCTGTAGATGTTTGGAGCAATTACTTCAAAAGACCTAAATGACACAAATAGTGACAGAATAGTTTTAGATAAAGATATCCTGTAGATGTTTGGAGCAATTACTTCAAAAGACCTAAATGACACAAATAGTGACAGAATAGTTTTAGAAGATATTGAAAAGGAATGTAGTCAATAGTACATTTCAATACTTAAGATAGGAGAATAACCATCAGATACCTGATGAAAGCAAGAAATTTTGGATATGTTTCAAATTTGCAAGATAAAAGGTTTATTGTGGTTACATTACATAATTCAGAAGGCATGTTCAGATGGTCAAATTCCAGATGATTGAAGTAGAGCTCTCATAGTACCACCTGTTAAGATAAATGAAACTGAATGAGAATTACAGAGGCATTTTCCTACTGAGTGTTCCAGCTAGATTTATACAAACACTCTTGAAAAGTTGCAAAAAAATTGTTTAAGAGAGACACGAAGAAGAAATGGGTTCAGATTAAATAGAGGCTTCAGGATTAGATTTTCACTTGAGACAAATAATTGAGAAATCATTGAAATATAACATGGATCTGGATTTAAGTAGATCTACAAAAGTCTCATGAAAAGGAACCAAAGGAAAAATGGTTCAAAAACTACAATTATATGGGGTGAACAGGACATTATACAGGCAAGTGTTATTAGGCTATATTTAAATAGTAAGTCCATCATTACAGTCGGAGATCTGGGAAAATGATTTGATGTAAAATCAGGTGTAAGACAAGGGTGCACAGTATCTTCACTCTTATTTATTATCTGCATTATTATTATTATTATTATTATTATTATTATTAAGGGAGACCCTCCAGGGAGACAGGGATTCATCAAGGAAGTCCATATATTGCCCACATCAGATATCAGACCTTTTCTTGAATTCATTCACACTACTTGCACTCATGACTCCCAAAGGCAATCCATTCCAATTATGTATCACTCTGTGAGAGAAAAGTGTAGCTCTCAACTCCTCTTCTTGCTTGCCTTCATTCTCAACTTCGATAGCTGCCCTCTCTTCCTTTTCCTACCCTTCATAAAATGAAATATTCCATCAACTGGTATCTTCTATGACCATTTCAGAAGTTTATAAATCTCAATCATATCACCCTTTCTTCACCTGTTGACTAGGCGAAAAGTGTTTGCAGTCCCAGGATTGTGATTTGTGTTCATAATCTGCATTCTGCAATCCTGGTATCATCTTTAACATGCACTTTCTCCACTCTCTACTTTAATATCCATCACCATAAAAGCCTAGAGGCCAGATCTGCACCCAAAAATCCAATTGAAGTTATATCAAGGTATTGTAAAGAGTCAGAATGACTTCCTCATCCTTACATGGTGAGGATCATTTCAACATGCAATTGTAATTATCCTCTGAGTTGTATTTGCTGTCTTTTCTATTTGGCCCTTGAACTTCAATTTCCTATCCACTAAAAGTCCATATCCCTAATCTGATCAGTTTCTTGTAGCATAACCACACCAGTATAATACAATATTGGATCATCTCATCACACCAAAGTGAATAACTTCATTTATTAGCACTGAACTGACAGTTATTTTCATATGCTTACAATTCCAACATATTCATATCATTCTGCAAGTACTGTATATCAGCCACATTCCTGATTATCCTGCCTATCTTTGCGCCATCAGCAAACAGCTGTATGTCACCTGTCAAATCCTTCCTAATGTCATTAATGTAAAGATTGAATAACAATGGAACAAGGACTGATCTTTGTGATATCATATAACTAATCACCACAAATCTTGCAGACTCATGTTCTCCCATGCGCTACTTTTTCATATGGCAGCCAACCATCCTCTGATATGTTCATTTATAATCCAATTGCATATTCTCATTTATGCAAGTCTTCTGTGCTATATCCTGTCAAATTCCTTAGCAAAATCTAAAAGTATCATGGTGTATCCATTCCCATAACATTATTATAAAATATGAGCAAGTTGCTCAAAGGTGACCTTCCAGTAAATGTTCATTGCAAAGTATAGATTCTCTGTCAACCCATTTCTGCATGCAGACTTCTACCAATGCTTCCAAAATCTTGACCATCACTCAGAGATACCAGTTGGTCATAGTTGGACATGCCAGTTTGAACTATTCTTCTGCAATGGGATTATCATATGTTCATTCCACTCCTTTGGACTCAATTCTGAGACTCACACTGTATATATACACAGTCAAAGGAACAAGCAGTTCATCTGAACACTCTTTTGGCATCTGTACTGATATTCCATCAGCTCCAATTGCCAAATTCTTATTCAGTTTGTGCAACAACTCTGGCACCTCCTCCTAATACACCTGAATTACTTTATGAAGTGATAGCAGCAGGCCAGGCTCGCGGAACGGGTGAATGCCGCAGGTGGAAAAATAAAAGGTGGAAAACTTACAAAGAGTTTATGTTACAATTATACTGGAGGCATAAAAAAATAAAAAAAGTTAATTAAATTGGATATATCATACATTTACATTAGCCAGGTGCTATCAGCCCGGGGGGACTTTTGGCCTCAAACACCACACGTCGCCACTGGAAATGGTCCTCTGCGACTGTCCATCATGTTCTGGTCTCCAGCCCAACAGCCTACAGGTCTTCCTTCTCCTGATCCACATATCTCCTTCTCGGTCTCCCTGGCGGCCTCCCTGATCGGGGTCAGGCCTCCCACACATCTCACAGTCCTTTTGGGGCCCATATGGTACAGGTCAAACACCACATGTCGCCACTGGAAATGGACCTCTGTGACTGTCTGCCATGTTCTGGTCTCCAGCCCAACAGCCTGCAGGTCTTCCTTCTCCTGATCCGCACATCTCCTTCTCAGTCTCCCTGGCGGCCTCCCTGATCGGGGTAGGGCCTCCTACACTTGTCTCACAGTCCTTTTAGGGCCCATATGGTACAAGTGCCCCAGCCACTGAAGACGCCGGGCTTGCAGCTCCATCAAGATGTCTGCCAAGTTGTATAAAGCATGTATGGCAGCATTGGACTGCCTCCTCCAGATTCTGTCTGCCATGACCCCTCCATAGATACGTCGCAGCATCTTGTTCTCGAATACTCTCAAGCTTGTCTCACCGTGAGAGTCCACACTTCAGCACAGTAGAGGAGAACAGGCCTGATCAAAGTCTTGTGTAGTCCAACCTTTGTAGTCCAAGACAGCAAGCACGAGGCAAAAAGGGGACGCACCTGATAATAGACCACATTCACAGCATTTACCTGACGCTGGACATCAGCCTCAACTTTGTTGTCTTCAGTCACAAAAGAATCCAAGTACCTAAATACCATCACCCTCTCAAACTGTGCAGCTCCCTCTGGATCTTGAGCAGCATGGCAACTCATAAAAGGTATTTTGTCTTCTCGGCGTTTTCTTCAGGCCAACTTCTTCTGCAGCTTCTTCAATAGCAGTAACCAATGCCACTGCGTCATCCCGTTGATGCGCCATAACTTCCAGGTCGTCCGCGTAGCCAAGAATCCTAACTTGCACCCCCATGTCGACTCCACCTGCAATTTACTGTGTGTTTCTAATTACTTTTTCCAACACTAGATTGAAGGTGAATCGGAGAAAGCCCATCACCCTGCTTCATACCAGTCTGTACTTGAAACGGGTCCAACAGGTCAGCTTCTGCTTTCACTCTTGCTCTTGAACCAGCTATGCACATCTGCACCATTTTTTGGAGTTTTCGAGGAATTCCTAGCTCTTCTAACACCTGCCATATTTTTGGGCATATTATTGAGTCATAGGCTTTAGAAAAGTCTATGAAAATATTATGAACTTCTCGGTTATATTCCCACCAATTTTCAAAAACTTGGCGCAGCGTGAAGAATTGGTCAATTGTTAAACGGTTCCTCCTGAAGCCCATCTGGTAGTCCCCAAGGCACATTTCTGCATATGGTGTGAGGCGCATTAGCATGATGTTAGACAGTACCTTGTAGCCCGTTGACAGCAGTGAGATGCCCCTATAGTTGCCGCATTGAGCCTTATCTCCTTTCTTATATACTGGAGTGATCAGTGACTCCTTCCACTCATTTGGCAGTCGTTCTTCTCACCAGATCATCAAGATGAGCCAGTGCAGCTGCTCCCGCAGGACGTTCCCACCATTCTTCAGGAGCTCCGCCATTATGCAGTCCACTCCTGGAGCCTTATTATTTTTCAGCATGTGGATAGCGCGAGTAATCTCACTAAATGTCAGCTCTTCAATAAATGGTTCAGCAGTTTGATAAGGAGTATAATCCTCTGATATTGATGTTCCAGCATTGACATTCAGCAAGTTCGCAAAATATCTACACCACCGAGCGAGAGCATCTTTTGAGTTTGTTAATAGATTTCCACTCTCATCTCTTATAGTTACAACTTGTGTCTGGGCACCTCTCATGGCTTTGATCATCCGGTACATCTCCCGTCCATTATTTGTCACCCTATTTCTTTCTATACTAACCACTTTCTCATTAAGATACTTCCGCTTTTCCTTGCGTAGACATGTATTCACCACTCTTCTCACCCTCTCATATGCTTTCTTCCTGCTATCCGCTAAGTAGTTCAATAGTGCTTCCTTTCGTTTCGCTACAGCTTCTTCACACTCTCTATTAAGCCATGCTTTTCTCTTCCTCTTTCTCTTTCCCACAGTTCTCAAGGCAGCTAACGTGACTGTATTTTTAATGGTGTCCCACATCCCATCCGGATCATCCTCTTACTCCTGTAACTCCTCAAAACGATTCTGCAACTCTAACTGGAAAGCTCGCTTGCCCTCCGCTATTTTCAACTTGTCCAGGTCCCATGCCGATCGTATGGTAGGACACGCGGGCTTCTGAACTGCAATTCTATGCCAGAAATCGTAGGCTACCAGATAGTGGTCGCTATCTCTATTTGCTCCTCTGAAACTTCTCACATTTGAGATGGAGCTATGGTGATGTCGATACACTAGTATATGGTCTATTTGGTTAGCTGTTCTACCATCTGGCGATCTCCAGGTCTGCTTGTGGACATCTTTATGCACAAGCATAGTGCTCCTTACAAAGCATCCCATAGCGGCGGCAAAACTTGCAAGTCAGATCCCATTATCATTGCACTCCTCATGTAGGCTCTCACTACCCACAAAAGGGCGCTACACACGCTCTCTCCCCAGCTTCATGTTGAAATCTCCCACTACTAGCTTGACATCATAGGATGGTAGATTAGCACAAGTATGCTCAAACACTTTGTAGAAACAATCTTTAGCTTCCTCCGAGCTCTCTTCAGTAGGCACATAACAGTTCACAACAGACACATTTTGAAAACATCCCTTAACTCTAATTGTACACAGCCGATTGTTCACAGGTTTAAAATCTAAAATATTACACAAAATATCACCAACTAAAAACGCAGTCCTCTGTCATCACCACTATAGTATGCCGTGTACCTCTGATTGCGGTTCGAGCCATGTCCTGGCCATCGTGCCTCTTTTACAGCACAAAGTCCAATTTTATACTGTCGTAAGATTAAAAAGATGTAATGAATGTGACTTCTTCTTTCACCAAACTACGTATATATTCCAGGTCCCAAAACGATTAATAATCATCGTCGCAAAGACGTCCGAATTCCAAGGCTTCTGTGGTGCTTGTTTCATAACCAATAGGGTTTTTACAGGAGTGGTGGTTGGCCCCTCGCTAGCCCTCCCCTTATATTAGGATTCCTTAACTAAATTGAGCAGCATAGTGCTAGCGACAGAAATCCTTAAGCAGTTGCATACAATAAAGTACTATAATAAGCTTCTACTCAAATTAGGTTTAGTTGCTCACACATTCTCTACCACTACAGTTTTTATTATTATTATTATTATTATTATTATTATTATTATTACCCAAGACCTCATGGAGTCAAAGACTCATCTGGGAGGTCCTTTTATTACACACACACACATCTCATCATACCATGTCTTAAACACACTCAAACTCCTTGCAGATACCACACTCTCAGGCAAGGCATTCCAATCATTCACAACTCTGCACGAAAAAAACCAGCCTCTCACTCCCCTACTTAAACCCTCTTTATACAGTTTCCAGGGATGACCCCTGGTTCTCCCCTGATCTCCCACTATTCTCTGTAGAACTTCTCCACCATTGATCTTATAACAACCCCTTACCAACTTGTAGGTCTCTATCATATCTCTCTCTTCCTTCTCTCCACCAGACTCTGCAAATTACATCTTCTCAATCTTTCCTCATACTCAACATTCCAGAGGTCAGAAACTTCCTTAGTCAGTCGCCTTTGGACCCTTTCCAACATCTCTTCATCCTTCTGAAAACCCGGTGACCAAATCTGGGCATAGTAGTCCACGTGCAGCCTGATCAAAGTCTTATACAACGGAACAAGAATTACCAGCCAAGGTGGATGAAATAGTGAGACCAAATTGCACTTCTTATCTATGTTATTAAATAGGCGTTACAGAATCATATCCAGATTTAGCTAGACCTCTATAGACATCATGGCCGATTGGGGTGTTAAATGACCAGGTCAAGGGCATAACTAACTGTGGTGCACACTGCTTAAGAATACATGGTGATATGTCATCCATTCCCACAGCCTTATTCACATCTAACCCAACCAACATCTGATACACCTCTGTTTCTTTCACTTTCAATTCTCCTAATACTTGCCTCTCTTCTGTATATTGTACCGGATAATTTATACCAGTATGATATATGCTGATAAAGTGCTTGTTCACTAATTCCACTATATCCTTTGCAGCTGTTAGTCTGATGCCATAACGATCCACAAATGTTAGTCTGCCATAATTATTCTTCCTTTTGCTTGCCATGTAGCAGAAAAATTCCCTTGACTACACCTTTTCTTTCCTCACCATTCTCATCACTTTTCTAGCCTGCACCTTATACTCTTCATCAATCTCATACGTTGCTTTTGTCAGATACTGCCTTGTGAGTTTCCATGCATTGTCAACATCTTTTTTGCTCTGCTCATCTACCCACCCTACTGTTGCTAACTGACTACAGAGCTTCCTATAATCACCTGCTTTATACTTCCACATGTAACCATTTTGGCAGTAGCCTTTTTTTTTGTTTCATCACTTCCCAAACAAATACCTCATGATCACTCTCTCCAACTTCTGGCAGTGTCAACACCTCATTAACAACTACATCGTGTGAAATTATCACCAAATCCAAAATATCAAAGCCTCTAATATCCACAGTCCACAGATCTCTCACATTTTTTGGTGCATACATATACCAGATTTTTCACAATGCATCCACTGCGAAAAATCCAAGGCAAAGCCAGACTTTCGTACAGAAGCCCTACTCTGATGTATGTTTCTTTATGGAGACCATCTTTAGAAGCTGAAGTAGTACAACAAAGAAGTGAAAACAGCAAACAAGTAGCAAAACACAATATTATTATTATTATTATTACGGACAGGGGATCGAGGGAGGCCCTAAACATCATGTCAAGAACTCTTCAGAATTCACACAGTATCTATCATACTTTGCTTTGAACCCATTCACAGTCATGGCACCCACATGCAGACTCTGGCAGCTTATTCCACTCATTCACCACTCTCCAAGTAATAAACCTAGTTCTAAACACCCTTGCTAACTACACTCTTGCTCAGTTTCCATGGGTGACCCCTAGTTCTCCTATCACCTGACCTGTTCTGAAAAATTTCCTTGAATTAATCTTGTAAAAACCCCTCAGTAATTTGAATGTCTCAATCATATCACCCCTTTTCAGCCTATCAACCAATTTCTGTAACCCACATATCTTCAACCTATTCTTGTAAGGTTCATTCCATAGACCAGCTACCATCTTGGTCACTCACCTCTGGGTCCTCTTTACCTCCTCACCATCAAGAAGAACCCTGGTGCTCAGATCTGGGCACAGTAGTCAAGATGGGGTTTTATCAAGGCCCCATAAAGAGGAACAATAACTAGCTTGTCTCTGTTCATCAAAGTATTCTTCAGTAACCAAGTGATCTGATGAGCTGATTTAGCTACTTTTGCTATGTGCCCCCAGACTTCAACTCCCTATCCACCAACACTCCCCAAATCTTTGGCTATGTCAATTTCCTAATGTACAGTTCCACCAATGTGGTATACTGCTTCTAATCTTTTCACCCCAAAATGCATAACCATACACTTTGACACATTAAACTGATGTCCATTCTCCTCAGCCCAGTCTGCCATTCTATCCAAATTATCCTGTAAAGTTTTCACAATGCACTCACTGTGAAAAATCCAAGGCAAAGCCAGACTATATAAACAATAAAAAATTTCAACAGCAACAACACCACTGAAAGGATACTTGTATCCAAACTGAAAAAATGCAGCACAATTTGCGACAAAAAGCCACACTATACACTAATTAAAATCACTTTTTTTATCACAGTTCAAAACTATTGCCAGGCTCACTTGCAACACTGCTGCAATCTCTGTACTGAAGGGAAAGGAGTTTACTTTATTTTGTAATCTTTTTTGCAATCAAAGTTATTCCATAACCAAGCAGCTCCCTCCAACTATAGGTAATACCCACTATGTGGATGTAACCAGATGCATTCGAGTATGTATTTGAGGAAATAAATAAGTGATAGGATTTGATGACATATCACCACATCTATTAAGGAAATATTCCAGGGAAATGACGGTAGCAATTACATGCCTTTTTAATAAAAGTCAGATTCCAAGTCAGTCACCACCTTTATGCAATTATTCTACTGCATAAAGGTGGTGATAAGGCTATAACTTCAAATTATAGGCCAGTCTGTATATCTGGAGGTGAAGGTACTGGAGAGATTGGTGAGAGGTAGGATTCAGAAATGGGTTGATAACAACAGTATTCTCTGTGGTTATCAGCATTGGTTTGTTAAGGGAAGATCATGTTTCACTAACTTACTTATGTGCTATTACAAGGTGACAAATACCTTTGACAGAATATATTTATATGTAGTGGTGTACTTGGATTTTGCAAAGGCTTTTGATAAACTGTCAATGGCAAGCTCTTAAATAAATTGAAACAGATGGGATTGGATAACAGACTTTTGAGTTGGATCGGTGGCTGGCTGTCAGATAGGTATGAGAAAGTTGTATATTGGGATGCAGTATCCCAAAAGAGGCAGGTCACTAATGGTGTATGGCAGGGGTCAGTTTTTGGACCATTGCTGCTCAGTTTGTATGTTACTGATATGGGGATGGGTTTAAATAGTGATGTGCAGCTGTTTACAGATGATAATGCAAAACTGGGGAGATCGATGCAAAGTCAAGCAGATGTTATGGCCTTACAAGAGGGCTTGAATAGTTTGCATGAATGGGCAAGTAAGCTTGAATAGTTAGCAATGATGGGATGTGAATTATACACTTGGTGGGGAAACTTTAAAGGTAGTTAAGCAGATGAGAGATCTATGAATGATAGTGGACAAGGACCTGAAATTTAGGAGCCACATTTCAAAAGTTGCAAAGACATCACATCGGATAATGGCAGATGCAGAGGACACTCACATGCAAAAATTGAGAGATTATGATGCCATTGTATAAAGCCTTGATCAGGCCTCATATTTGTGCACAGATTTGGTGTCCGGATTTTCATGATGATGAGAATATGTTGGAAAGAGTCCAGAGAAGAGTCACAAAGGTGGTCAGTAGTCTTTGGAATGTCTAGTACAAGGAAAGATTGAGAAAGAATGTAAGTGTTGCAGAGCCTTGTGAATGGGAGGAATGGGGGGGGGGGTTTGATTGAGACATATAAGCTAGTCAGGAGTTGTAATCTTATTGACATGGGGAAGATTTTTCATAGAATGGGGGGGGGGGTAGAACAAGAGGCCATCACTGGAAACTGTATAAGGAGGATGTTAGCAGAGGAGTGAAGAGAAGGTTCTCCGCACGGAGTGTGGTTGATGAGTGGAATGCATTGCCTGAGTGTGTTGTGAATGTAGACACATTGAATCAATTTAAAGCACAGTTAGATGAGCATTGTGTTCAATAGTGTGTGTGCCTCCCATGATGAGTCTCCAACTCCATGATAGTCAGATGTTAATAATAATAATAATAATTTACTGCACTCTGTCATTCATGTAATATGAGGGTCATAGAAAGACAGCTGCAGCAGGAAGCAATGGAACACCTTCCAAAATGGTTGCTTACAAATGGATTTTATATTTGTTTCTCTGATGGCCATAATTGTGTTTGTGTGAATGTTAACTGAAAGCAGAATGATGAGTGAAATAAAACTGCTAAGAAAGAAGACAGAAGGAATGAAGACTCAGTTGAGGAAGACATGAGTAAGAGGAAGAAAGGGGCATCAGAGAGCAAGGGAGAGAGAGGCAGGGGAAGAGACAGTGGAAGAGACCTCCTCTGCCCAGTTTATATCAGAATAGTACTTGAGGCCAGATGAAGTACTATTTTGATATAAACTGGGCAGAGGAGACAGCATGCAATAATAAGAAAACTGAATTTTTATATTCCTTGAGACAACTGTCTTAGGCAGCATGTGGGGGTAAGAACATGAGGATCAAGAGTCTGGGATTTGGTCATAGCATTAGAGCATCTGATTGCGGCAGAAATGTCATACTTTCCCCCAGTTGGTGAAAGTGACTCTGTGGTCCTGAGCTGAAGGATGAGCAAATGAGTAGCAGTATTAAGGCAGAAGGAATTTGTGTAGAATTATGTACAGTAGAATGCAGCAGTACAATGGATGAAAGAATTAGAAAAAAAGAGGGGTCAGGAAAGCATGGTATATACTTAGGGAAAACTGTTGACAGCAATGTAAGATTGTGTATATACCACGCGTGAAGAAGATAAAGCAATTTGGAGTCAAATTGGTGATGAGAAATTACAGAGAGAGAGGTGGAGGACAGTTATATGAGGATAATATAAGGCTCAGTCTAGGAAAGTGACTAGTGTTGTAAGGAAAACAAAATTAGAATATGAGTGGAGGGCACTTCAGTCCAATGAGAATCCAGAGGAATTATTGCACTATGTGACAACTAGGAGGAAATATGATAGTGGATGGGTTATCTTGCTGAATGGAGAGGACACTGTATCCAATGCAGATTACATAGTTGAGCTATTTAATGTCCACTTTATTAGAATGCTCCATCATTGTTCTGCAGGCTTTATTCCTGGAAGAACAGGGAGTGTCGTGATGTTAACAGTGAATGGAGAGGATGTATTCCAAATACCAAGTATACTAAATGTCAGTAAGACAGAGGGACTAGGTGGATTTTCACCATGTATTTTCAGTGAATCTGCTGTAGAACTACCATGCTGTTAACTTGGCTGTTTAATGAAAGTCTTGAAAGGGGACAGGTTTCTGTAAAGTGAAATGAGGGGAAATGGTGCCATCATTTGTATTTTAGACTAGCTAAATTTTCCACCCCTACTGTTGTCTACCAGCAGCTCTCACACTCACAGAAATGAATACTCTGATTTTTTGCCTGTTTACACTGACAGCTCAAAATCAAAGATCCTAGTGGTATATTCTGCTGTCTTCCCGAACAACATATCTGCTGATATCCCACTAGAGTGTAATAACTTTGCTGCTGAACTGTATGCAATAGAGTTGTCATTAAAATATGTAACATTGAATCGCTACCAAAGGAGTATAGTATATACTGATTTACTGTGTTCTCTAGAAGTGATAAAACAACTAGAGCTCCAGAAACTTTCAATAGTATCTCAAATCCAACATCTCCTCTCTCGGTTATGGAAATTACACTTGGATGTATGCTTCTGTCAGGTTTCAAGTTACATTGGAATTAAGGAATATGAGGCTACAGATGCTACAACTAGATCAGCTTGTTCACAAGCTATTTCCACCATATGCTGTTCCCATACACTGATTACTGCCAGATCATCAAACACATGGTGTATCCCAGTGGTTAGTCATTGCAAAATAGAGAATCCACTTATAAGCTATATTGAATCAAGCCTGAAATTAAATTGTGGATGTCTCCACACATGGTCTGTAAAGAAGAGGTTGTTCCTGCTCAGCTATGCATAGGTCATAGTCATCTGACACAAAGTAATGGTGATGACATACCGCTTTTTTTTTCTCTTTGTGTGTGTGTGAGAGAGAGAGAGAGAGAGAGAGAGAGAGAGGGTGAGTTCATTGGTGCTGGACTATCCATCAGTCATTTTAAGCGTTGGCCCTGATTTCGTTAATGAGCATAGTCACTATTTTAGCCATAATCATAATTTGTCTGAGCCCTAAATTATCAGACAGATATTATCTATCTTATGAATTGTATTTACACTGTTTCATTTACATTAATAGTTTTAACGGAACATATGCACTAGAACATATTAAAACAACTTTCATGGGTTATACATGTACCAAAAATTATATAGAACTTTATTGAAAAACTGCAATATATTTGGAAGCTGTCATCCTTCCTACTATCTTTAAAGTATACATTACCACCTCTTTCTATATTAGGTGTCCATCAAGTTTCTTATTATTATTATTACCACTCCAAAACCTCATGGAGTCAAAGACTCATCTGGGAGGTCCTTTTCATACCATGTTTTAAACACATTCAAACATTTTCCAGACACCACATTCTTAGGCAAGGCATTCCAATCATTCACAACTCTGCATGAAAAAAACCTACCTCTCACTCCCCTACTCAAACCCTCTTTATACAGTTTCCAGAGATGACCTCTGGTTCTCCCCTGATCTCCCACTATTCTATGTAAAACTTCTCCACCACTGATCCTATAACAATTCCTTACCAACTTGTAGGTCTCTATCATATCTCCCCTCTTCCTCCTGTCCACCAGACTCTGCAAATTACATCTTCTCAATCTTTCCTCATACTCAACATTCCAGAGGTTAGAAACTATCTTAGTCAGTCTCCTTTGAACCCTTTCCAACATCTCTTCATCCTTCTGAAAACCCGGTGACCAAATCTGGGCATAATAGTTCATGTGTGGCCTAATCAAAGCCTTATACAATGGAACAAGAATCTCCCTACTTCTACACGTCAGTGTCCTCCACATAATTCCCAGAAGCCTTTGTGTTGTCTTCACAATTTTGGCGATGTGTCCCCTAAATTTTAGATCCTTATCCACTATCACCCCCAGATCTCTTATTTCCTCTACCTCCAACAATATATTCTCACCAAGCATAAATTCTGCATCCCATATTTGTTTTCCAAATTTTAAAACCTTACGTTTTGCGACATTGAACTTGCATCCCCATTTCCGTGCCCAATCACTCAATTTATTCAAGTCTTCTTACAAGGCCACAACATCTTCACTACACTTCATGGTTTGTCCCAACTTTGCATCATCTGCAAACAACTGAATATCTCCATCCAAATCTTCACCTATATCATTAATATACAAGTTAAACAGCAATGGACCCAAAACAGACCCCTGAGGCACTCCACTAGTGACTTTCCTTTTCCTGGATATCGCTCCCCCATACACAACTTGTTGATACCTATCAGATAGCCAGTCTCCAATCCAATGCACCAATCTAATATCCAACCCCATCTGCTCTAGTTTGACTGTCAATCAAAAGCCTTTGTGAAATCCAACTATATTACTGTGTATCCTTTTCCTCTGTCCAAGGAAGCAGTCACTTTATTGTAATAAGTAAGTTGATTACTAAAACATGACCTCCCTTTAGCAAATCCATGCTGTCCATCAAAGATAATACCATTGTATTCAACACAACTCTGGATCCTAGTTCTCACAAGCTTCTCACAAGTGTCTTGCTCATGTCATTTTTGCTATTTTCGACAGACTGGCTATTCTGCCCTGATTAGAATTGAAGAACACAACACTTCAATTCTAATTCAAGACTATATTACATTTTTGGAATCTGACAAGTCTGGCCATACTGCTCATGCTGTTGACACTAGACAGAACAGACAAAACTTCTTTATTCCAGAAAGTTCAAATTCGAATATCTTTTCCTTGAAACATGAAATACTACAAAAATCGTCTGAACCTAAACTGAAATAACTGCATCCAATATCCAAGTTTTGGATATTGGCATGTCATAAGCTTGTTTGTATGTTTCTTTGCTGGTCTTTTTCAACAAAGGGTGAGTTAGCTGGTCTCATATGGAGGAAGGGGGTTTTTTCCCACCTGAAAACTCAGGTTTTTCATCTCCCAGAACAGGCAAACCTGCCCCATGAACACATGCATCTACAGACATAGGACACACCACGAAGCATAGGGCTAACCACCTTATCCTTGAGTTACAATTGAGAAGTCCAAGAATAGTTGGAAGCTTGTGGGTGCTTAACTGCCTATTAGATGCACTGATGGAATGAAATGGAAGAATAATTATTTTAAATAGAATAGTAGAAGAGGAGAGAATAGGAACAGTAGAAGAATGAGAGAGAGAGAGAGAGAGAGAGAGAGAGATAGGGAATGATAGAGGAGGAGAGAATAGGAACAGTGGAAGAGAGGGAATGAGAAGCATGCAAGGGAGCACTGGAACCAGAGATAGAGTAACGTCAGGAAGGCAGGTAAGTAGGGGAACACAGAGAGAAAGTGTTAGAGAAGAGAGAGAAAGAGAGTGAGAGATGCATGTGAGCAATCGAGGAATAGGGTGGTAAGAGGTGTAATGTATGTGGTCTCATTGATCCATGGTGTGTAAGATAGGATGAGTGAGGAGTGTTTGCCTGGAACAATGATAGAAAGTGTGGGTATGGCAATTAAGAGGGGTGAAAGGATGATTGAGATGAATGTGATGGTAGGAACAAATGACTTGAGTGGTGGTGTAAATAGAGCAGCGAGAGATATGAGATTCTTGCTTGAGGTAGTACGAAAGAAGACGTAGAGAGGAAAGATTGAGAGTGTGTGTGTGTGTGTGTGTGTGTGTGTGTGTGTGTGTGTGTGTGTGTGTGTGTGTGTGTGTGTGTGTTGCCCAGGTATGATAATAACGAACTGAGCAGAACAGTAGTAATAATGAATATCATAATAGCTAGAATGTGTCAGAAAAGAGGATTGGAATATGAGGATGCTTGGAGAACATTAGAGGACAGAAAAGAACTGTATGTGAGAGACCACTTGCATTTCAAAGAAGAAGGACATAGGCATCTGGAGAGATTGCTGATTTTTGAAAGAGTCAGCGTGTCAATGCAGGGAAACTAGAATTCCCAGAGTAGATGGTAGCAGGAATGGCCTCTTGTGGGAATGGGTGCTTGGGGACAACACCAGCTAACACTGAGTCCAGTGGAGTTTGGAGGGGATAATGATAGTCACAGTGACATTTTTATGCTTTATACTAATGCCAGGAGTATCCAGAATAAATGAGATGAATTGGTGGCACTAATAGTATCAGCCTATCCAAAGATTATTGGGATCTCTGAGATGTAGCTGATGGAAGATGATATAATAACAGGAATAGAAGTAGCAGGAGCATTTTTTGGAAGGATAGAAGGGAAAATGCTGTGGTGGAGTACTGCTTATGATAAGTGATGACTTTGTCCTCTAAGAGTGGAGGCTTTGGAAGGCAGTGACACGAATGTATTTCAAAGCATATGGTGTGAGGTAGAGGTGGAAAAGACAGGATATTTAGTGCAGTGTTGCTACAGACCAAGGAGCACAGAGGGTGGGGACCAGAAGATAGTTGAGCTTGGCAAGGGTGAAGAATGATTATTATGGGAGATTTTAACTATAGCAGTATGAATTGAGGAGAGGAAGATGCGTGTAGCAATAAGGGAATGGAGTTTCTAGAATTCTTGATCGACAAATGTCTTAGGCAACATGTAATAGAGGGAACAAGAGGTTCAAGAGTTTGGGATTTGGTCATAGCCTCAGAAGAGTTGATAATAAATGAGATGACATCTCTCCTACCAGTTGGAGAGAGTGACCATGTGGTTTTGACTTGGAAGATGAATAGACATGCAGGAATATCAAAGAGACAGGAACGTGTGTGGAATTATAAAGCAGATGATTATAATTGTCTTAGACAGCAACTTGGGGAAGTTTCATTGAGGGAGGAATTGGAAGGCCGGGATATCATTAGTGCTTGCGAAATTGTGAAAGAATATTTGTTAGCAGCAATAGTAAGCTGTATTCCACAAATGAAGGAGAGGACACAAATTGGTGTAAAATGGATGACAAATAATATTAAACAGGAACCGCATGTGAAAAAGAGGCTATGGAAGAGATATATGGAGACAGGTGAAAAGATGCATGAAGAATATAAGACACAGGCCAGGAGAGTGACTAGTATGGTAAGGAAGGTGAAACTGGAATATGAGAAGAAATTGGCCCTAAGATCCAAAGAAAATCCTAGGAGGAGAAATGATTGTGTAAAAAAGGCATTGGGAGATAAAAATGGGAATAGAGTGACTGATGCAGAGGACATAGTGGAATTGTTCAATGAACACTTTATTGGTGTATTTCATCCTGGAGCAGTAAATTTTAATACTAGAGGGATAGGGAAGGTTTGAGATTTAGAGGTGCAGGAGAAGAGCGTGTTCAAATACTGAGTACTGTGGATGTCAGTAAAGCTGTGGAACTGGATGGTATTTCACCACGAGTTTTGAGAGAATGTGCTAAAGAACTGACAGCTCCTTTGACCTGGCTTTTCAATGAAAGTCTGGCTATGGGAAAGTTATCCAAGGAATGGAAGGTAAGATAGTGCCATTGCATAAAGGCGGTAGCCAAAGGGAAATGTCTAATTATAGGCCAGTTTGTGTGTCATTACTAGTTGTTAAGGTCTTGGAGAAATGCGGGACTATATACAGCGTTGGGCAGATGAGGGTAATATTATCTCTGAGAATCAACATTTATTTATTAAGGGGTTTAGTAATATGATTGCCTTTTATAATAGAGTTACAAGAGCAGTAGATGAGGGAAAGGTATGTACTGCCATTTTCTTGGATTTGGTGAAGGCATTTGACAGGGTGCCACATGATAAGCTGATATTTAAGTTGCAGCACATGGGTGTGGTTGTCAGGTTGGTCAACTGGATTCAGGATTGGCTATCCGATAGGTATCAGAAAGTTGTGTATGGTGGAGCAGTATCAAGGATGCAGAGGGTTACAAATGGGGTCCCACAGGGCTCATACTGGGACCTATATTGTTTATCCTTTATATCAATGACATTGTCAGTGGATTGCAGGGGGATATTCAGTTGTTTTCAGATGATGTGAAGCTGGGAAGGGTTACTAGTAATAGTGCAGATGTGGTAGCCCTGCAATAGGATTTGAATGAGCTAGACAGAAGAGGAAATGTATGGAGGTTTTGGTTTAATGCAGGAAAATATAAGGTCTTGAGGTTTGGGACACATCGATGGGACACTACATACTCTATTGGAGTAGGTGTACTGGAAGAAGTAGGGGAGACAAGAGATCTGGGATTGATGATTGATTGAAACCTAAAATTTATGGGACATATCGCAAAGGTGGTGAAGGTAACACAGAGGATTGCTACAATATTGAGAAGGACACTGACCTGCAGAGATAAAATGGTTATCATTCCAATGTATAAGATGCCGATCAGACCACACTTAGACTATTGTTCTCAGATCTGGTCCCCAGGATTTGAAGGGGATAAGTTAACTGTGGAAAGGGTACAAAGGTGGATAACAAAGATGGTTTCAGGACTGTACAATGATGGTTATGAGGATTAGCTGAGGGAATGTGGACTGCAGAGTTTGGTGGATAGATGGAGAGGTGATATGATTGAGACTTTTAAACTGGTGAGAAGTGGGTTACAGGGTTGACACTGGGGAGTTCTTTCGCTTGGTTGAACAGCAGGAAGGAGTGATGACAAGGGGCCATCCCTGAAAGTTATGAAAGAAAATTGTGAGCAAGAGGATGAGGAGTGGTTTCTTTGCATGGAGGGTGGTTGAATCATGGAATGCATTGCCTGAGAGTGGTGAGAGTGAGAACGGTCAATGAATTTAAGGAGTGGTATGATAGACTTTGTGTGGGAGGTCCTAGCAAGGACCTCCCACAATGAGTCTTTTGACTCCATGGAGGCCTAAATAATAATAATAATAATAATAATAATAATCATTATTTACATAACTTTCTAAAATTATTCCTTTGAACTCTACCAGTGTAATTTGCTGCTGATATACTTCAGCTGCAAATGAGACATGAGTTAATATAGATTTGTGACTCATTATTGTGATTCGTGTTTTGAATGTAGTCAATGTTCTGTCTCTCTGATGATATCCACATAACGTTGAATAAATATTGGAGCTTTTGAATAAAATTGTATATAAGTTTTGTTACATGTATAAGCTGTGAAAGTTATTTTATTTACTTTGTTTTTTATTTAGGCAATATCTTTGTATATAGTCTTTTAATGCCTAGTTGTTTTCATCTGTATTGTTTTTGTATACAAACACTATTTTTACTTACCTTTTATTCATTCTAATTTATATCAGTTTCTCCTTTTGCATAGTTATCATGTCATTTTTTAGTATACTGATAAGATCTATCCTGGCACAGTATGACCATATCTTTCTTTGTGCCATAAAACACTAAATAGTCAATCAAACAAACAAAAACATATCAGGAATATGTCTACTGATTTCTTGCAAGGGCCATTGGGTACAATTTCTTCCTCTATATTATGACTCCTCTCTAACTCATATAGCACTATTGAAACAAAACCTAAAGAGAAATCTGACCTCATATCTTTCATCTCTTCCACCCTTATGCATAGATGACCAAAGCAATTTTCTCCAACTTCTTCTTCTTCTTTTCAGCCATTTTCTGTCCACTGCTGGTATGAAGGCCTCCTCCAGTTCTTTCCACCTTTCTCTGCTCTTGGCAATAGTTGACCAATTTTTCCAAACAAAATTTGACAATTCATCACTCTACCTTCTTTTAAGATGTCCTTGTTCTCGTTTCACTTCTTTTGGAATCCAGTTTGTTAATATGGTTAATATCGCTCATCTTCTCTTCTGGATAAACGTCCAGCCCATTTCCATTTTGTTCATTTGTGGTGAAGAATGAGGTCAGTGATACAAGTCTGGCTTCTTATCCAGGTGTTTCGCTTCTTATCTTTTAATGTGATGCCTGGCATCAGCCTATCCATTTTTCTTTGAGTTGTCACTAGTTTATTTGTCAGTGCTTTTGTTAGAGGCCAATTTCACAACCATATGTGATGAATGGAATTTCATCACATATGGTTAAATGTCTTCCTTTTTAAGCAGAGTATTATTATTATTATTATTATTATTAAACAAGACCTCATGGAGTCAAAGACTCATCTAGGAGGTCCTTTTATCTCACACACATCTCATCATACCGGGTCTTAAACACATTCAAACTCCTTGCAGACACCACACTCTCAGGCAAGGCATTCCAATCATTCACAACTCTGCACGAAAAAAAACCTGCCTCTCACTCCCCTACTCACACCCTCTTTATACAGTTTCCAGGCATGACCTCTGGTTCTCCCCTGATCTCCCACTATTCTCTGTAGAACTTCTCCGCCATTGATCCTATAACAACCCCTTACCAACTTGTAGGTCTCTATCATATCTCCCCTCTTCCTTCTCTCCACTAGACTCTGCAAATTACATCTTTTCAATCTTTCCTCATACTCGACATTCCAGAGGTCAGAAACTACCTTAGTCAGTCGCCTTTGGAGTATGACATCATTGTTTTGAAAAATGCTTTTCAATTTTCTGAATGCACTCCAAGCAAGTTGAACTCTTCTATTATTTCCTTTTGGAGTACACAGTTTAGATCAATGAGTTGGCCTAAGTATGTATATGAAGAGACTCTTTCCAAGAAATTGTTTTCTATTATTATGTTTTTGGTGTTACAAATGATTAAACATGATTTTAGTTTTTTTCTCTGTTTATTTTTAGACTGACTTTTCTGCTTTCATGATATAGATCTTCTATCATTATATTAAGGTCTTGTGGAGTGTTTGCAAAAGTTATGATATCATCTGCATATTTTACGTGTCCAGTTTGTCCATATTCAACCCATGCCAATAAATGGAAATAAATATCTGCCATCAAACTACTACTTTCATCTTGGTGCTCTTTAAAGTAATAAAGAAAGTCATCAATAGTCATCTTCCTCATCATCTTGAGAGCTACTAGCTAATCAACTATCACCAGTACAGAGTCTCCTAATCAAGATCCACAGACATCTTGCCCACATCCTCACTTCTGTATGCATACCATGAAAAGGTCTGGAGTAACCTCTGCTGTCTCACATATTTCCAAGCCATTTGATACAGTCCAGCATAGAGGGCTTCACAATAAATTCCCATTTTATGGTCTACCTTTCACTCTTTATAACTGTATTATTATTATTATTACGGGCAACTCCAGAGAGTCATTAGACTCATCGAGGGAGGCCCCAAATCATATTCATTACAGCTGTTCTACATTCATACAGTATCTATCATACCTCGCCTTAAACTCATTCACTGTCACAGCATCCACCACAGACTCTGGGAGTGCATTCCACTCATTCACCACTCTACAAGTAAAGAACCCAGCTCTATCACCTTTACTAACCACACTTTTGCCCAGTTTCCATGGATGTCCCCTAGTCCTCCCACAACCAGCCCTGTTCTCAAAAATATCTTGAGTAGGGAGATACAAAGAGAGATAAGAAGGAAAAAGGAAGAGTGGTTAGATGAAATAAGTAAAGATACAACAGCAAAGGCAGAAAGAAAGGACATAAAAGGTGTTTATAAAAACATTAATATGATGTCAGGAAGGAGAAAGATGCTAAGGACTAGAGCAATCAAGAATGAAAGAGGTGAAATTCTGATAGAAAAAGAGAAGATGTTACAGAGATGGGAAGAATATGTAAGTAAACTTTACGAAGACAGGGAAAGAGGAGAAAATCAAAGGAAAGAACATAGTGGGCAGAGACTGTGCATCATGAGGGAGGATTTGAATCTAGCAATTCAAAAGATGAAAAAAGGAAAATCCCCTGGAATAGATGGTATACAGATAGAACTTATAAGGAATATAGGTGAAAAAGGTATGGAAGTGTTATGGCAAATTATTAACGGAATTTATGAAGGACAAGAATTACCAGAGGAGTTTAGAAGATCAATTTTTATCCCCATTCCAAAAAAGACGGGAGTTTTAGACTGTAACAATTTTAGAACGATAAGTCTTATAACTCACACAGCAAAAATTCTGGTGCAAATAATTTTAGAGAGAATTAGGAATAAAATAGAAAAAGAAATGAACGAGGAACAGTTTGGATTCAGAACCAACAGAGGAACTAGAGAGGATATAACTTGTCTAAGAATTATTGGGGAGAAAACACTAAACCATGGTGGAAAGTTGTTTTGGGGATTTCTAGATTTTGAAAAGGCATTTGATACAGTGAAACATGAAAGGCTTTTTGACATTCTAGAAAATACTAATATTGACTCTTATGATTTGGAAATTTTAAAGAGATTATATTGGTCACAAATAGCGTCAGTGTGTGTAAATGGAGAGGAAACAGGAGAATTCCCAGTGGAGAGAGGAGTCAGACAAGGATGCAAGTTATCACCATTACTGTTTAACTTTTATAGTGAACAAATGTTTAGAGAGACACTTGAGGATGTAGAAGAAAGAATAAAAATAAACGGAAGAATCATTAATAACTTAAAATATGCAGATGATGTAGTAGTGATGGCTGAAAGTGAAAATGGGTTACAACAAATTATTCAAAGAATTGAAAACTCTTGTAAAGAGTGTGGACTAAGAATTAACACAAAAAAGACCAAGATAATGATAATGGGTAGAAAAATAGGAGATAATGTAAAAATGAGATGTGGAGGAAAGATTTTAGAAGAAGCGGAAAGATTTCAATATTTAGGTAGCTGGATCTCAGAGAATGGAACTTCAGAGTTGGACATTAGAAATAGAATAGGCAAAGCTAAATCGGCATTTATGGAAATAAAGAGAATTTTAATAAACAAGAACACTAAAATAGGTGTTAGAATTGGAATAGTTAAAGCAACAGTTTGGAGTATTGCAAGTTATGGAAGAGATTCATGGACACTAAGAAAGAGAGATATGGAAAGAATTAATGCATTGGAAATGTGGTGTTATAGAAAGATGGAAAAGTTAGCTATACAGAAAGAATATCAAATCAAGAAGTTTTAAGACGAGTTGGGATAGAAAGAACACTGTTAAAGAATATTATGCAAAGAAAGACTAGATTTGCAGGACATCTTCTGAGAGGTTCTTCGGAACACCTGACAAGAACTATATTACAAGGGAAAGTTGAGGGGAAGAGAAGACGTGGAAGACCAACTAGAGAGTGGTTTAATGACATCGTGGAATGGACTGGTTTAAGAATGATGGAAGCGACAGACAGAGAGAGAAATGGAGAAGAGCTGCTCATCTGCTGCAACCCTCTTGCTAGAGGATGCTACCGGATGACGACGATGACGACGAATTAATTTTATAGAAACCCTTCAGTAATTTGAATGTCTCAATCATATCTCCCCTCCTCTGCCTATCAACCAATTTTTGCAACCCACAAATCCTCAACCTGTTCTCATAAGGTTCATTCCACAGACCTGCTATCATCTTGGTCACTCGCCTCTGGATCCTCTCCACCTCCTCCCCATCAAGAAGGAACCGAGGTGACCAAATCTGGGCACAGTAGTCAAGATGAGGTCTTATTAAGGCTCGGTACAGAGGAACAATAACCTGCTTGTCTCTGCTTGTCAACGTATTCTTCAGCAACCAAGTGATTTGATGAGCTGATTTGGCCACTTTTGCAATGTTTCCCCTAAACTTCAACTCCTTATCCACCAACACTCCTAAATCCCGTGTCTCATCAATTTCCTGGAGTACAGTTTCACCAATGTAGTAATCTGCTGCTAATCTTTTCACCCCAAAATGTATAACCTTACATTTTGCCACATTAAATTGACATCCATTCACCTTAGCCCAGACCTCCAATCTATCCAAATCATCTTGCAAAATTTTGACGTCATCTGCATTCACTATTGCCCTACCCAACTTTGCATCATCCGCAAACAAATGAACTGTTCCTCTCAGATCCTTTCCTATATCATTAATGAACAAATTAAACAGCAGCGGTCCAAGAACAGATCCTTGTGGCACACCACTAGTCACAGGCCATCTTGTGGATTCTACTCCTGAATAAACCACTCTCTGATATCTCTCTGTCAACCACCCTCCTATCCATCTCACCAACCCTATATCCATCCCCATATGCTGCAATTTACTATTTAGAATTCCATGTGGTATCCTGTCAAAGACCTTAGCAAGGTCCAGTAGAATCACTGTAAACCCATTACCTTTATCCAATTCAGCTGTCACTGTGTTATAATACGTGAGCAAGTTACTGAGGCATGACCTACCCTTCACAAAACCATGCTGTCCCTGATACAGTATCCCTTTTTCTTCTATCCAACCAGTATTTTCCTCTTGACTATTTTCTCTAAGACCTTGATAATGATTCCTGTTATGCTGATTGGCCAGTAATTTTCAACAGCAGCCTTGGAACCACCTTTGTGCAGCGGAACTATTTTCCCCTCTTTCTACCCCCTTGGGACTGACCCAGACCCGAGGCTCAAATTAAACAAAATGGTCAAGGGCACTGACAATTCTTTAGCCGCTTCACATATGACACGAGCTGGTATACCATCCAATCCCACAGATGTATTGACATTGAGGTTCTGTAATAGACTAGTTACCTCTACTTCATTCATCACAATTCCAGTATAAGCTGTTGGTTCTTCCATTCCTGCAATGTCACCACCTGGATGATATACTCTTGCAAAGTGCTCGCTCAGTAATTCCACTATATTGACTGATTCGGTTACCTCCCTACCCTCAGCATTTTTTAAGATCATTCTACCATGAACATTTTTCCTTTTACTTGCAACATATTGAAAAAACTGTTTGGGATTCTCTTTAGCCTGCATGGCCAATTTTCTTTCGTAATCCGCTTTTGCTTTTCTTACCACCCTTGTTACCATCCTGGCATGAGCTTTATACTGTTCCTGCACCTGCTGGTCACCTTTCTCCTTAAATTCCCTCCACAATTGTTTCTTTTTTTGCAGCTCAAGCTTAATAGTGTTATTCATCCATTTAACCCCTACTTGATTTATTATTCGGACTCTTGGTATACAGTCAACCATTGCCTCCTGCAAACACTTCTTAACCACCTCCCATGCACTATCAACATCCAGCCCTTGCAGTTTTACATGCCATGGCACTGAACCAAGCACACACCTAAGCTTGTCATACTTACCAGCCTTGTAATTCCACATGTACCCTGTCTTAATTGTAAATTCCACTCCTTTAGCCACCTCCCAAGTCATGACCTTATAATCACTCTCACCAATTGGTGGCAACATGGTCATGTGTGTTACAGCCACATTCTCAGTTGCAATTACTATGTCAAGCACTCTCTTCCCCCAGGTATTTTCTACTACATGCTGCCTCAGATAGTTGTCCCTTAATAACTGCATAAAATCCAATTCCTTCCTCCCATGTGCCCTCTCCTCTTTCCAGTCAATGTTACCATAATTGAAATCACCCATAATAATTACCCTTCTTCCACTCATTTCTTCTATTTGCCTATGCATACTATCCCCACCATCGATTCCACACCTGGTCTATAGCAGCACCCAATTGTATATTTTGTTCTGCTAGATTATATCTCACACCAAACAGCCTCAAATGTGCTCTTTTCTCTATCCTGCAGTTCAACTTCTATACTCCTTGGCTGCAACTCATCAGCTATCATCAATAACACTCCCCCCCTTTTTTTTATTCACCCTGTCACTCCTGAACACGCTATACCCGTCGCATTCAATCCCACTAGCTTTATCATCTTCTGTTAGCCATGTTTCACTAATACCAACAACCTGTGGTCTGGAAGTGCTAACCAAGGCCAAAAACTCTTCCTTCTTGTTCCTAATACTCTTGGCATTAGTGTACATGAATTGCAGAAGCCCATTTGTCCCATCCCTACTTTGATGCCTTATACTAACTATCCCGTTCGGATTTGTTGTCCTTCTTACTCGCTTGGGCATAATATACTCATTGATACACTCAAATGCCTCCCTAAAGTCTGCATATCCACTCCCCCCCCCCTTAATAAATCTAGTTTCCCTGAGTCTGTACATCCACTTCCACATCATTCATCAACACTTTTTCAAGCCTCCGTACACCAACTCCATTCAAATGTAACCAATCCATCTTATATAAGTCCTTTCACCCATCGAACTCATTCCACACATCCACAAATTCCACACCACTCTCCATTCATAATCCACGCATAAAGTCATTGGCAGTTATGGCCCTCCTAAACACTTCACTGTCATACTGCAGTAAAATACTCACTATCCTAACTCTCTCACTCTTCTCTTTTGCTACCTCAAGTAATTCCCTCACACCCTCTATCATTTCCATTTTGTCCTCTTTCAAATCATTTGTTCCTGCCACGATTATCATCTCTTTCACCCTCTGTTTTTGCACTCGAATAGATTCGCTGACGTCCTTTATGTTCGCGCCCAAATGTTTTCTGTCCCCCAGGTTTTCTGTCAAGTTGTTCACTGCATGAAAGAACAATGTAATATTCTGTCTTCAGATTTCTCTGTTAATGCAGATGTTCTTCAGCATTCTGTTATATCATTCAACATTGTCCTGATATATCTGAACAACTTTCTCTAATTGACCTCAAACCTCACCCACAGTTTTGCTGCTAATTATGATCACACTCTGCTCATGGCATTGACTGCTTATTAGTTTTATAGCCTTTATATGTAGGAGTGAGATAAAGTGTGTGTGTGTGTGTGTGTGTGTGTGTGTGTGTGTGTGTGTGTGTGTGTGTGTGTGTGTGTGTGTGTGTGTGTGTGGCTCCCATCCATGAAAAGCTCCTATAAATCTATAATATGTTTCATAATTATGGTCATTCTCTGCACATGGCATTGACTGCTCATATGTTTTATAGCCTTTATGTGTAGGAGTGAGATAAAGTGTGTGTGTGTGTGTGCGCACGTGGGTGTGTGCGCGCGTGGGTGTGTGCGCGCGTGCGTGCGTGCACGCATATATTTTTTTATGTGGTTCCCATCCACGAAAAGCTTCTATAAACCTATCATATGGTTTCTATCATGGGTGGGTGAAGGATTTTTTTTTTTTCCATTTTTCTTGGTTTATATGTATATCTTTATAGTTTTTCATTTATTTTTTACCAAATACAGAAACCCTGTATTTGGTAAAAAATAAAGCAGCCTGAAGTGGCTGGAACTTTTTCAAGCTACTTCAGGCCTCCAATAAGCAGAATAGGGTCTCACGTTGGGCAATGAAATTCATTTCAAACTTAAACACAATTACAAATGTCCTTCTTCATGGAAGGAAATGAACCTGCAGTCTGTTGATTGTAGTGTGGATACTTGAACTACTCAGTCTACCAGTCTGGCATTTATATCAACCTGCCCTTTTCGTATGCTCCCTCTGTTGCTCTCCAAACTTTGTCAACCACTCTCACCTGTTCAACTTTCTCTCTCTAAAGCTCAATTTTCTGCAGTCTAAGTACCCCCAATAGTGAGGTCATCTTTCTTGTTGACTTCAATGCCCACAACTCATATTGGCTCTCCTTCTTTAGTTTCACCAGTCAAGTAGGCAGTGATGCTGAGGTGTTCACCATCAGCAATGACCTATCTCATATCATCTTCCTACCAGTATACCAGATAATTACTAGGTCAAGCACTCTCTGCTCCCTGGTATTTTCCACTACATGCTGCCGCAGATAGTTGTCCCTTAATAACTGCATAAAATCCAATTTTGCTAACACACTTGACCTCTTCATAATGAGCTTCCCTTCCATATATAATATGGTTGTCAATTCTCCTCTTGGAAAGTCGGACCATAACCTCATACAAGTCTCTTTTGCTGCAGAACAACCTACATGTTCACAGTCTGGTGTTCTTTGGGACTACAGGGTTGACAACTGTGACTTCTATTCTTCCTTCCCAAGGTCTGACTACTGCTTTAGTTCTTGTGATCCAAACACCTGCTCAGAGTGAATAGCAGAAATCATCCTCACCGGAATTATTTGGAGTGGAATTCCTTATTCCACTCCAAATTCTCAGCCACCATCCAAGCTTTGGTTCTCAGAAAAGTGTGCAGTGCTGTAAAAGAAAAAAACTGTACTTAACACAATTGACTCAAGACCAAACCTCCAGCTGCCTTCCCTGCCTATTATGCTGCTCACAACAGTTGCAAAAGAATCATCACCAAGTCCAAGTCAAACTTTGAAAGAGCCAAAGCTGCAAACTCGCCTTCTACCCAAATGGCAATCGCTCCTTCTGGTCACTTGCCAAGACCATTGGGTACAATTTCTGTCCACCTAGGTGCTCACATCCAGGTGGTACTGTAGTCACCTCACCAAAAGACAAGGCCAACTTATTTGCATCACTCTACTCTTCTAAACTGTATTGATGACCTGCGCAAAGTTCCCTCCACTCCACAAAGAACAGCTTCCTTCATGTCCCCCATAGTCTTTCGACAAAAAGAAATCTGAAGAATCTTTAATAACAATGCTGGCCTGGTTGGCTGAGTGGTTAGTGTATCTGCTCTCCAGCCGAAAGACTGTGGGTTCGAATCCCACCATGGGCATGGATGTTTGTGATTTTCTGAGAAAATAGTGGTGTAGTCAGCAGTAAATGGCACTGGTGTAGATGATGAAGGTAGTTGTATTGAGTGGAATGGAGGAGATGGAGAGTTGTAGAGCAGGTGCCCTCCCTCGATGAGCCCTTGGACTCCATGGAGGTGTTATGTAATAATAATAATAATAACCTGAACATAAAGAAAGCATCTAGTCTTGATGGTATCCCACTTATTGTTTAAAAAATTGTGTCCCAGAACTAACACCTATTATAATCTCTTTATTATATGTGTGTATATATATATAATAAGGATATAAAATCTTTATAAAGATATATAAAGATTTATATATCTTTATATATATAAATCTCTTTATTGTATACATTATATATATATATATATATATATATATATATATATATATATATATATATATATATATATATATATATATATATATATATATATATAAACCTCTTTATTATATACATTATATATCCTTTATCACCTCTTCAATCTGTCCTATTCAAATGTCATCTATACAACAACAACATGGACACAGTTCCAATTCTGGTCCATGCAAAGGAGAGATGATAAAAGTCAACCAATGAACTACCATCCAACTGCTTTCACTTCTGTTCTCTCAAAAATTATGGACAAGGTCATCAATAACCAACTCTTGAAACACCTCAAGACATACCAAATAATCACTGACCAGCAGTGTTGATTCCACCATGCTCATTCTACAACTGATCTTGATTTCCCCGCCAACCTATGGACTCAGGCCTTGGAGAGGTTTGGAGAAACTGACATGGTTGCCCTTGGCATTTCAAGGCATTTGATTGGGTTTGGCAGCACAGAGACCTTATCACCAAACTGCCATCCTATGGTCTAACTTCCTCATTCTGCAACTGGATCACCAAATTTCTCACTAGTCGTTCACTACGTGTCATGATGGATGGCTTACTCTCCTCAGATTGCCCTACAAATGCAGGAGTACCCAAGGTTGGTACTCCTGCATTTGTGGAAGAATGAAATTGTGGGATAAAAATGGCAATAGAGTGACTGATGCAGAGGACATAGTGGAATTGTTCAATGAACACTTTATTGGAGTATTTCATCCCAGAGATGTCAGTTTTAATGCTAGAGGGATAGGGCTGGTTCGAGGTTTAGAGGTACAGGAGCTTTACTGACATCCAGAGTACTCAGTATCTGAGTACCAGAGTACTCAGATACTGAGTACTCTGGATGTCATTAAAGCTTTGGGACTGGATGGTATTTCACCACGAGTTTTGAGAGAATGTGCTAGGGAACTGAAAGTGCCTTTAACCTGGCTTTTCAATGAAAGTTTGGTGCAAAGGTGCCCAGGGAATGGAAGGAAGGTAAGATAGTGCCATTGCATAAGGGTGGTATCAGACTGGAAGTGTCTAATTATAGACCAGTTTGTGTGTCATCAGTAGTTGTTAAGATCTTGGAGAAAGTAGTGAGGGACCGTATACAGCATTGGGCAGATGAGGGTAATTTTATCTTGTGAGAGTCAACATGGATTTGTGAAAGAGTGCTCTTGTTATAGCAATATGCTAGCCTTTTATAATAAAGTTACAAGAACATTAGATTAGGGAAAGGCATATACTGCAATTTTCTTAGACTTAGTGAAAGCATTTGACAGGGTGCCACATGATAAGCTGATATTTAAGTTGCAGCACATGGATCTGGATGTCAGATTGGTCAACTGGATTCAGGATTGGCTGTCTGATAAGTATGAGAGAGTTGTGTATGGTGGAGCAGTTTCAAGGAGGCAGAGGGTTACAAGTGGGGTCCCACAAGGCTCAGTACTAGGACCTATATTGTTTAACCTTTATATCAATGACATTACCAGTGGATTACAAGGGGATATTCAGTTGTTTGCGGATGATGCGAAGCTGGGAATTATTATTAGTAATAGTGCAGATGTGGTAGCCCTGCAAGAGGATTTGAATAAGCTATATAGATTGGCAAATGAATGTGGGTATCAGGTTAATGCAGCAAAATGTAAGGTCTTGAGGTTTTGGAAACATCGTTGGGATGCTGCATACTCTATGGGAGGAGTTATACTGGAGGAAGTAGGGGAGACAAGAGATCTGGGGTTGATGATTGATAGAAACCTGAAGTTTAGGGGACATATTGCAAAGGTGGTGAAGGTAACACAGAGGATTGCTGCAATTATGAGAAGGACACTGACCTGCAGAGATAAGAGCGTTATCATTCCGTTGTATAAGTCTCTGATCAGACCACACTTGGATTATTGTTCTGAGATTTGGTCCCCAGGATTTGAAGGGAATAAATTAATTGTGGAAAGGATACAAAGATGGTTTCAGGACTGTACGATGTTAGTTATGAGGATCGGCTGAAGGAATGTGGACTGCAGAGTTTGGTGGATAGAAGAAGGAGAGGTGATATGATTGAGACTTTTAAACTGTTGTGAGGTGGTTACAGGGTTGACACTGGGGAGTTCTTTTGCTTGGTTGAACAGTGGGAAGGAGTGATGACAAGAGGCCATCCCTGGAAGTTATGAAAAAAAACTGTGAGCAAGAGGGCACGGAATTGGTTTCTTTGCATGGAGGGTGGTTGAACCGTGGAATGCATTGCCTGATGGAGTGGTGAGAACGAGAACAGTCAATGAGTTTAAAGAGTGGTATGATAGACTTTGTGTTTCTTGGGGGGGGGACCTCCCCTGCGATGAGTCTTGACAGACCTCCATGGAGGCCTGAATAATAATAACTTAGGCTGACATGCTACTATGCCACAATGTAATTGATAAGTTTAACTGCCAGTGAGAATGCAGTGCCTGTTATATTGGTTCTATCATTTGTTCTATTAAGTCTTGCTTAAATGAACATTATCAAAATTGTAATATTTACATACTGACTATCTGCTTTCTACCACAAAGAAAAAACATACTAGCAACAACAAAAATTCCACTACTGAAATATCCTTGCATGCAATACAATCTAAACATATCCCTGAAATCAAAAAGGTCTTTATCGATTTCCAATTAAATGAATCCAAATTACATTGTTCTGAATCACTAGCCATAAGAATCACCCAATATGCCATAAATAAAAAAAAAGACCCTATTACTGTCCTCCTCATAACAGTTAAACAAAAATTACTCGCCTGTAATCTCAAACCATACTATTTCCCAAATACTCTTGAACCAACCAAATTCTTCCTAACATATTTCACACAAAAAAAAAAACCATATGGTTTTCTCACAGTTAGTTTTTGACTTTTAACATCTGATGATGTTTTGTCAAAACATTTAACACCCATTATGTTTGATGCTGGCTTATTATGAATATAACAGGGTTTAGAAAGTATTTTTACCTTGGGTATAAATATATGTTAAAGATACCAAACAATTTTAAACCTGGTTTTACTCCATTTCCCAAGTAAGCAAACAGACTAAAAAGTCAAGTTTGCGCCTGCAATTGATGCAAGTCTAACTGATCCCACAGGTAGTGCAGGACCAGGGCAACTCGTGGCAAGGTGGAACAAGCTCCGATCACTAATCTTAATATTTACCCTTAATGCCAAAACACATCTCCAAGAAGGGGATGTATGATGTTTTGTATTAAAGGCAAGGGGCCACTACCCAGACCGGTTTCGACCTTTATTGAGGTCTCGTCAGTGGGAGCTAGGCTAGAAATACCAAGATTTAGTAATACAGAGCTTGTAAGTATTTCACCAAAACAAGTTACCATAAGGTGTTTTAACCTTATTAAATAAAAATCTCTGGAGGAGATATAAATGTAGAAAGTATTTTTACCTTGGGTATAAATATATGTTAAAGATACCAAGCAATTTTAAACCTGGTTTTACTCCATTTCCCAAGTAAGCAAACAGACCAAAAAGTCAAGTTTGCGCCTGCAATTGATGCAAGTCTAACTGATCCCACAGGTAGTGCAGGACCAGGGCAACTCGTGGCAAGGTGGAACAAGCTCCGATCACTAATCTTAATATTTACCCTTAATGCCAACGAGTTGCCACCTTTGCCACGAGTTGCCCTGGTCCTGCACTACCTGTGGGATCAGTTAGACTTGCATCAATTGCAGGTGCAAACTTGACTTTTTAGTCTGTTTGCTTACTTGGGAAATGGAGTAAAACCAGGTTTAAAATTGCTTGGTATCTTTAACATATAGCAGGGTTTATTCTCAGTTCTTTCAAATTGAAGGTTTGCATGATTCAAGTTTTCAGTGTAAATATTTTTCATCATTGGTTTTAACATTTTTCATACATCTGAATGTATTTTCTGCAGTGTGTTGTTGGTATCTTGTGCTCAAAACTTTTAATTGCATACTGATCAAGTCTTGTGACAAGTTTTTGCTATCTTTTCCTTCCAAATTTTTACACAGGTATTTAAGTTCTTCTTCTTTTCCCTACTACGTATTAGGCCTACTAGCCTGTTACAAAGCTAATTTTAAGTCCTTCTAAGTCATACCCATCCTGAGGATAAGGTGACTAGCCCTAACCTCCTGGTATATCCTATGACTGTAGCTCATGTGTTCACGAAGCTGGTTTGCCTACTTGTGAGAAGAAAAATCCCCAGATAAACTGGGGAGAAAGCACTGTTGTCCACTCCCAAGACCGGTTAACTGGGCTATATCTGATTATGTACCTTAAGCTCCTCATGTCAGCAACACGAATTGAACCTAGGACACTGCTTTCCCAGGCATATGGTTGCGAAGCGCATAGCCACCAGGCTAACTGCACAGACTAGGATATTAAGATATTAATATCCTAACTTTGGGGTGCTTAACTTTGGGGTGCTTAAGGGTCAAAGCTGTATAACTGAGAGGAGACCTCCACATAGCCTTTAAAGGAATGCGGAGAACCGACCAGGGCTTCTGACCTAATGTCCAATCCTCACCTTCTCGTGGTGCACCCTGTTGGGTATCTACTTTGATACTGAATGAACGAGGATGGGCTGGCAATTTGGGATTTAGCCGACCAAATTGTATTCTTATTGGTTAAACCAAAATAAAAAATGATGGTACAACATGACAAAATTTCATGCCGGCTGGGGCGTCGCCCGGTTAAACAAGGCCCCCGTTGTTTTCGCCAGGGAACCAGGGCGAACAGCGAAAAGTCAGCTACTGGAACAAATCTGAAAACAAACCCCAACTCAACATCACCAGAGTTAAAGATCGGTACTATCAACGTAAGAAGCCTGAATGGCAAAGAAATGGAGCTAGCTGAGGAATTAGATAAGTACCAGATCGACATAATAGGGGTGACTGAAACAAAAAAGATCAAAACTGGTGAGATCTTTCTGAGCAATAAATACAAAATGTTATATTCAGGCAATGACAATCAAGGAAAAGAAGGAGTAGCCATAGTATTCAACACAAAATACGAGGCTAATCTTCTTGAATGGCAGTCAGTCTCAAGTAGAGTAATGTGGGCAAATATGAGAATGGGGAACTGGACAATGAGACTTATTTGTGCCTATGGTCCCACAGAAGGTTCTACTAAGGTAGAAGTGGAGAAATTTTTTGAGGCTTTAGAAAAAGCAACTGACACAATGAAAAAGGAAAAGTTGGTCCTTGTTGGGGATCTAAATAGTAGAGTAGGAAATGATTGTGAGACATACAAAAATATTTTGGGAAAATTTGGAGAAAAGAGCAAAGCTAATAATAATGGCAAATATCTGTTGGATTTCTGCTCAGGACATGGACTGGTTATTACTAACACCATGTTCCAACATAAAAATGTGCACAAATTCACATGGAGAGAAGAGGCTAGGAATAAGAAAAGTCTCATTGACTATGTTATTGTTGATAGTGATGTTTTCTCCCTGGTGCAGGACACCAGAGTGTACAGAGGATTTGAAATTGGAAGTGATCACTATTTAGTCTTGAGCAGGATAAAATTGAATTTCATATTGAAAAGAATAACATGTAAGAAAGTTTTAAAGCGAATAAAAGTTGAGCAGCTCTCAGATGTGAACTGTAGACTAAAATACAGAAATATTATTGAAAAGAAAATGAAAGAGTTTGAGAACAGGAATCAAACCTTGGAGATTCAGTGGCAAACTCTGAAGGAAACATTGATTGATTCTGCCAGAGAGGCATGTGGTGAGGTTGTGTGCAAGGATAAAAAAATCAGAACTCCCTGGTGGACACAGGAAGTTAAAGAGGTAGTGAAGGAAAAGAAGAAAGCATATCAAAAGTTCCTGGCTAATAAGTCAGCTTTTACTCTTACAGAATACAGAGACAAATGTAAGAAAGCTAAACAGTGTGTAAAACTAGCTAAACAAAAGTCATGGGAGGACTTTGGCAAGAATATAGAAAATAAATATCAAGAAGGTGGCAAAATATTCTGGAGGTTGTTGAAGAAGCTTAGGAATGGAGGAAAGTGTGCTGTAAAAGGAATTAGAGATGATAAAGGTGAAATGAAAACAGGAGAAAAAGATATCCTTGAAGTATGGAGTTATTACTTCGAAAAACTGCTAAATGAAGCAAGCAGTGATGACAGCACAGTGATAAAAAACACTGACCAGGCATGCAGTCAGGAATACATATCCATACTTGAAGTAGAAAAAGCCATCAAAGGCTTGAAATGTGGAAAGGCAGCAGGAGTAGATGATATTCGACCAGAAATGCTGAAGTATGGTGGTATAAGAGTCTTACAGTGGCTGCACTGCATAGTTCAGAAAGCCTGGACAGAGGGACGAATTCCCGATGATTGGAGTAGAGCTCTCATAGTACCTATATATAAAAAGGGAAATAAAACTGAATGTGAGAATTACAGAGGTATTTCCCTACTGAGTGTTCCTGGCAAGATCTATGCAAGTATACTTGAGAAACGGTTGAGAAGAATTGTGGAAGAAAAGCTTGGTGAAGAACAATCTGGATTCAGGCCAAATAGAGGCTGTCAGGATCAAATCTTCACCTTACGACAAATAGTCGAGAAAGCATGGGAATATAACAAAGATCTGTATTTAAGTTTTGTCGATTTGGAAAAGGCATATGACAAGGTGCCAAGAGAGAAGCTATTCAATACGCTGCAGTTATATGGTGTCAATGGGGCATTATATCAAGCAATACTTAGTCTTTATTTGAGTTGTGAGTCAGCAGTTAGAATTGAAGGAAGTACAGGAAGATGGTTTAATGTTAAATCTGGTGTGAGACAAGGATGTACATTATCCCCTCTGTTATTCATTATCTATATGGATCACATTATGAAGGAATGTGGTATTAAACCTGATATCAAAATTGGAGATGTTAATGTCAGCTCTTTGCTTTATGCAGATGATGTTATACTTCTAAATAAATCCGCTACAAGTCTGCAAGATTCTCTGACTAAATTGAATAGCTGTTGTAATAGATATGGTATGAAGGTCAGCAATAAAAAGACAAAGACAATGAAGATAGGCAGAATCATTGAAAATGTCAACTGTGTTGTGAATGGAGAACCTGTGGAACAAGTAAAACATTTCAGCTACTTAGGCACAATTTTTACTGAAGATGGTAAACTAAATATAGAAATAGACAACAGAATCAGCAAAGCTGGTATGGTGGGAAGTCAATTGAATAAATTCATATGGAATAAGAAAGAAATTAGTCGGAACACTAAATTAGCTGTATACAAGACTGTGTTCAAACCAATTTTAACTTATGGATCTGAGAGCTGGGTCAGAAGTAAAACACTTGACCAAAGACTAGAGACCGCAGATATGAGAGTCCTGAGAAAGATTAGAGGCGTGAACAGATGGCATCAATGGCAATATCATATTAAAAATGAGGATATTAGGAAAGAACTTGACATTGTCAGCATCCAGGAATGCGTTAGCAGAGCTAATCTCAGATGGTATGGTCACTTAAATAGAATGGGAGAGGAAAGATTAGCAAAACAAGTGTTCTCTGCCAGGTTGGCAGGAAAACGACCCAGAGGAAGACCTAGATATAGGTGGATTGATACGGTACAAAGTGCCTTAGACGATAGAAATATAAGATCTGATAATGTTGGAGTCTTGACAAGTAACAGACTGATTTGGAGGAAAATTGTAGAAAGGAAGTTAGTAATGATGTAATTTTTTCATGTAGTACTGTCATATCCTGTACACCCCTTGAGGGTACATGGCAGGAATTTGATGATGATGATGATGATGATGATATCCTAACTGTACAGACTAGGATTATAATTAAAGGATATTAAGTTAATATCCTTTAATTATAACCTAATTTAATTTTAACTGCTAAGCATAGTTGTTATGAAGAAACTGCTCCATTTCTAAAAATAGCTTAGCTTTTCTTTTCTACTTTAAAAAAATTTAGGAGCATCATGATTTTTTTCAGAAATTTTACATTATAAAAATTAATTATTTTTATAGGTACTCGGATACCCACAAGCACAGTGTCAACTCATTCTACTGAAACAACTGATGCTGAAGATCATTGTGATTCTGGATATGCTAGCTGTGGAGAAAGTAAATACTGTATTCCAGCCATATGGCTTTGTGATGATGTGCCTGACTGCCCTGATGGTAGTGATGAAAAAGATTGCCGTACGTGAAAGTTTTAACATTATGTGCATTTGTTCACACATTTAGCTTATGATTTTTTATACATGCATGTGTGCATGTAAAATATTTGATTTCACTAGATCTCTTTATTTTCAATTAAATTAAAATATCATTAATACTAACTGATATTTTAACAGCATCCAAAACTCATTGTGGAAGGCCAGACAAAATTTGTTTATTAACAGTATGCACAGAACCACCTCTGGCAGCCAATTTTACTCATTCACTCTTCAAGAAAAAAATTTAGTCTTCATGTATTTATACTTTTACTCAACTTCTAGGGGCAATGTACTTGCTATTTCCACTTCCACCCGCATAATGAGTCAAATTTTTCCTATATCTGTTCTATTAAAGCTGTTAGCAAATTATGCATTTTTATTTAATACCTCCTTACATCTGCCAGTTGACCAATTATTTAGCCTACAGGTCTTAAGTCTGTCTTCATCTGAAGTATTCCACAAACCTTATATCAACTTGGTCAACAGTATCTTGAGAATGAGAGAGAGTAGTGGAGAGCATCCAGAGCAGTGGCGTATTTAGGTATTTCCTGCCCGCAGAAAGTGTCCCCCCATATTTAATGAACATGTTGATTTACATGCATAACCTATTTATATTGTAAATTTGTAATATAAAAAAAAATATATATATATATGAAAGAATGATCATTAACTCGGTTAACATACATATTTTTTTAAAAGAATTGAATGACTAGAACTGAGATTTAAGTAAAAAGGTTTTAATATAAAAACACGAGTAGTTTCACCTTGTAACAGCCTTCATCAGGTGACATTATAAAAGAAAGAAAAAAGAAAAAACACTAAAACACTAAAGCTTAAATAAACTATGAACATCATGAGAGTCTCTATACATAATCGACATTAACTTGTTGTGGTTGTATTTAAATCTGTTCTTTCGTTAGTTGTATTATTGAAAATGAAATATGAAAGAAGTTTTGAGATGGTTTATTTCTGTAAGAAGTTCATTTGAGTCATCCAGAAGAGAACGGGCTCTATGTCCCAAGGTGGAAATTATTACGAGCTTATGAGGAGGGAAGTGATGGGACTGACTATGCAGATATCTGTTGGTATGTGTGGGCTTTCTATTTATCGATATTTTGAGTTTACCAGAAGAACGGGTGGGGGGGGGGGCACCTTTAGGACTCTAGGAACAACAATAGTTTTCTCTCTTCTGCCTCATTTGCTTTTTGTAGTGCCTGCATACATGTGTCATAGTTGTATGTTCTCATGAAGATGGCAACGTGACATTGCCGAAATATAGGAGGTATTTATTAAAGTTTCTTTTAATTAATATTCCATTATACATTGTAAATTCCTTAAATAATTTGATAGTCATAGTCATTCAGGAATTAGGAGTGAAGCATTATCCTTGTTAGTTTTTTGTGGATCATTCGCTTGAGAATCTTATATAGATGACACAATAGAGAAATAGGTCTATAATTTTGGGATTACTTGCATCTTTCCCTGGTTTGAGAGCTACAATAACTCTAGCTCTTCTACAAACTTTGGGTATTTTGCAGGTATCAATATGATTGTTAAATAAATTCAGCATCAAGTCTTTGGTTGCAGGACCAAATTCCTTGATTTTCTCAATACAAACTCCATCCAGGCCTGCTGCTTTTCCTTTCTTACAAATTTTAATTGCCCTATTAAGTTGTTCCATTGTAAAAGTTTGGAGAAAATATATGTTTCTTTTCATGGAAGACATGAAAGGTACCTACTAGTAGAATGTGTGATTTATGCATTTGGGCATCCCTAGGCAATGGTGTTACAACCAGCTGATTCTTCTGCTCCAGAAGCAACTTTTATGCATTTAATTCTAGTCCTAATAAGGTCTACATACTCATATCATGGTAGTAATCTGGTACCATTAATCCACTGATGTTGAGGGGGCACTTTGTAAGATTCATAAAGGAAAGCACCATCGATAGAGCCATGAAGTAGAGATGCCCATATCTTATGTTCTGCCAATGCTCATTATCTGGGAGCCCTGATACTGGGTCCAACCCCTAGTTCATCTGTAATCATCTTGAATAATAGAACTATGGAAAGCCTCCCTGCAGATGGGTGAAGAGGAAGCTTCAAACTTCGCTAACTGGATGAAATGCAGTCACGGAATCAACCAGCAGAGAAATGGAATACCAAGCCTATCATCCTTCACTCTAGCATGAAAATATGCTACTGGGATGCCAGGAGGTAGGTGGAGCCAAGATCTCATTGCAGAGTGAACAATCTTATCCATTCAGGATAGTTCTGAAACACACGTTCTTCTGAGCACCAAATTGTAGTAATACCTCGGAAGTAAATAGTTAGAATAAAGAGCCTCTGCTGTGGCTTAAGAGGAGCTTTCCTTAAAAGAGTAAGCCCAGTGACCAAGGCTGAAGAGACAGAAGACCTTCCTTTAGGAGTGAAGATACCCAAGTATCTCCACTCTTCCATGGTCAAAAATGTAATGAAATATCAAGCAGGGAAAACTCATTGTTCTTGACCTTGAGCTTCTTGTAACAGCCTGAAGGGATAAGAACTAATGAGCAGCACTTCTCTACATGAATATTAAGGCCTCTGACATGAAAGTAGTCAACTGCCCAGCCAACGAGTTCCTGCAGGCCTACTTTAGTAGAGGCCACAAGAATGAGATCGCAAAGGCCATCGCATTAAAAGAGTGTGCACCAAAGGGGTAACCAATATAGATAGGAAGAGAGCAAAGAAATCATCAGTGATGCAGTTAAAGAAAAGAGAGGATAGAGGATCACCCTGGCAAACTCCCTGAACAGCAGGAATAGAAGTCGCACAGGATCAGGATCCTGTAGTGATGGAAAGGGAGCTACCAGAGTAAAGCTCCAATACATATGAAAGAAGGGGGTCTGGACATCCAGCAATAGACAGCGCTCTACGAATAGCAGGAAGGGAGATGCTATTAAAGGCATTTTGGAGGTCCAAGGATGCCATATAGAGAGAGGCCTAAGGTGGCATCAGGAATCAATATCATTAATTGATTGAATAACAGTGAACTAAGCACTGATCCTTGTGATACACCACTGGTTACCTTAAATCTTACAGACTCTCATCCCCTGTATACCACATTTTGATATCTGTCAGTCAGCCATCCTCTTATCCATGCTAATATTCTATAATCCAAACCTATATTCTCCAATTTATGCAAAATTCTACCATGCTGAATTCTGTCAAAAGCCTTAGCAAAATCCAATAGTATCCATTCCCTTCCCCCTTATCTAGTTCAATGGTAACATTGTTATAGAATGTGAGGAAGTTGCTAAAACAGGACCTTCCCTTAGTAAACCCATGCTGTTCATTGAAAAGTATAGATTCATAAGAAAGATTCCGGTAATTGGACCAATGTTTATTAAGATAAGTAAAAAAAAAAAAAAAAAAAACGACAAGTTTCGTAAGTCGTTTGACTTACATCTTTAGGGGTCAAAGGTAACTAAAAGTTTAAACACAAGAAATGAGAAATTACTCAAAATAGTTCATTCTATGCAGTTGTGGCTGTCTAACTGTTCATTTTTATTGTTACTTATCTTAATAAACATGTGGCCCAATTACCGGAATCTTTCTTATGAACTGCTAAACCATAGAGACCTATGCCTACAACTAAAAGTAGAGATTCTCTGTCAACCCAATTCTAAATATGAGCCCTAACCAATTTTTCCAAAATTTTACCACCACTCCTGAGATACTAATTAATTGACAGTTGGATACATTGATCTTTGCACCACCCTTGTGCAATGTAATCACCATACATTCTTTCCATTCCTGCAGAAACTGCCCAGTTATGAGTCTCATATTAAACACCCTGGTCAAAAGAATAGCCAGTTCAGCTGAACACTCTTTTAGCACATGTGCTGATATTCCATCAGTCCCCCTATTGCTGAATTTTTATTCAGTTTGTACAACAGCTCTAATACCTCGTCCTTTCTTCATCCAGTGAAGAGGTAGCAGTGAGCTGATTATGCAATAATCAGCTCACTGTTCACTGATTATTGCATACACCAGGTTGATAGCTTTTAACATAATGGACCTCATTAGTTGAACAACCTCTCCTGCATCTGTAAGCCTTGTGCCATCTGCATTTAGAAGAGTTATTCTTTCATATTCATTCTTTCTTTTTCTTGCAGCATATCAACAGAATTCTTGTGGGTTGTCTTTAGCGCACAGAGCCAGTTTCTTTTCATATTCAGATTTTGCTTTCTATACAACAGTTGTGCTATTCTAGCCTGCTGCTTATAATTTTCAGAATGCACATCATCCTTATGCACACAATATTCCTTCCACATCATGCTTTTCTTATGAATCTCTTGCTTAATAAGATTACACATTATTATTATTATTTGACACCTACGGGGAGTCCAAGACTCATCAAGGGATCCATTTTGACTCCTACCCTATTTATTCTTCGAACTCTCAGGATACACTCTGATATCATATCATTTAAGTATTGCTTAAATGCTTCCCATGCACTGTTGATATTCCTCCCATCCATCAGCCGATCCCATTCCACTGAACTCATTATATTACTCAGTTTGTCATAATTTCCTGCTTTGTAGTTCAGTATGTAACCTTTTCTGAATGGAACATTCATAAATTTAGTCACTTCCCAAGTCAGTACCGCATGATCACTGTCACCAACCAGAGAATAGTTACCTCTTTAACTGAAATATCCTCTGACACTATAATCAAATCTAACACTCTTTGACCTTGAGTTCCTTCTGTAACATGGTGATTGAGGAAGTTGTACCACAACAGCTCAATAAATTCATTTTCATTCTTCTCATGAGATTCTACTGCTACTCAATCCATATTTGGATAACTGGAGTCCTCCATTATGATTACTCTTTTTGCACTCATCTTTTCCATTTGGTGATGTATTTCTTCATCACTAGCAACTGAG
The DNA here is from genome assembly GCF_054136105.1 of Typopeltis vanoorti. Lineage (NCBI taxonomy): Eukaryota > Metazoa > Arthropoda > Arachnida > Uropygi > Thelyphonidae > Typopeltis > Typopeltis vanoorti. Next base: position 132,305,374 of record NC_143560.1, read on the forward strand.
GGTTGTCTTAACAAGTTTGAGTGCCCTGGGCTAAAAAAGGTTGGTCTACTCTTGATCATCTTATCCAGCTGGATGCATCCTAAAACTCAAGCATCTCGTGTTGGTTTTCTTTGATATGGAGAAAACATGTGATACTGCTTGGAGAGTTGAAATACTTAAAGAGCTTCATAATTTTTGTCTTAAGGGAACTTTCTCTTTTTATCAAGAACTTCTTATCTAACCAAATATTTCAAGTCTGTTTGGGAACTGTTCTCTCCTGACCATATAACCAGGAAGAAACTGAACATTGTTTCTTCCTGGTTATATGGTTGAATCAAGATCAACTTGATAACAACTTCCTCCAACAGTAAGTAATGTCTTTTTTGTGGATGACCTCACCATCTTCTGCCACAGAAGATAGGAATCGTAGAAAGACAACTGCATCAAACCATTGGCTAATTGTCAAAATGGTCACTTGAAAATAGGTTTGTATTTTCACAGCAGAAAACAGTTTGTGTGCACCTTTGTGGATGTGGTCTTCATCCTGATCCAGTAATCTGACTATGACAAACATTAGTTCCAATTGAAAGAGAAGCCAATTTATTGGGATTGATATTTGACAGTAAATTCAGTTTCCTCCCTCATATATGAGGGTGGTCTGAAAAGTTCTCGGCCTAACAATGAAAAAACGAATTTATAATTTCAAAATTATTTTTATTTTACAACATAATATCCCTTAAGACTAAGACATTTATTCCAGTGATGCTCCAGTGCCATTATTCATCCAAAATTTTACCAACTACAGGAGAAATACAAACTGGCTAGTATGCTGGCATCTCCTTTCTATCACAACCATCATTACCCAATGACACTAACTTATCTTTCTTCCACTCCTTGTGTACCTTTCACTGTAGTCAAACTTTCATTGAACAGGTAGATCAGTGGGGGCATTACTTCCTTTTCACAATTCTCTTAAAACATAGTGAAATCTCACCCAGTTCTGCTGCCTTATTGACTTCCAGAATAACATTTAATATGTTAATATTAATTAAACCACTTTATCTTCATATACATCTGAACCTTCAATGCCAATAATTAAAATAAAACCTACTTTTCCAGGATGAATACCTCAATAACATAATCAATTAACAACTCCACTTTACCATCTCCATTGATAACTCAGTTTTGTGACTTGCCATTTTTATCTGACAGTGTAATTATTTCTCTTCCTAATGGCCACTCAAATGAAAGAAATTTTTTGGATTTTCCTTGGATCAAAGAAAGAGTAAACTCTTCTCACATTCCAGTTTTGTCTTCCTTATTATATTAGCCACTTTCCTTGCCTGAATCTTATATTCTTTTGCAACTGCTCTCCATCTCTCTTTTTATTATTATTATTATTATTATTATTATTATTATTCAGTCCTCCAAGGAGTCAAAAGACTCATCGAGGGAGGTCCTTTCTAAGACATAAAGTCTGTCAAGACTCATCAAGGGGAAGTCCACCCCTGAGAAACACAAAGTTTATCATACCACTCCTTAAACCCACTGACCGTTCTCGCTCCCACCACTCCATCAGGCAATGCATTCCACGGCTCAACCACCCTCCACACAAAGAAACCACTTCTTACCCTCTTGCTCACAGTTTCCTTTCGTAACTTCCAGGGATGGCCTCTTGTCATCACTCCTTCCCGCTGATCAACCAAGCGAAAGAACTCCCCAGTGTCAACCCTGTAACCACCTCTCAACAGTTTAAAAGTCTCAATCATATCACCTCTCCTTCTTCTATCCACCAAACTCTGCAGTCCACATTCTCTCAGCCGATCCTCATAACTATCCTTGTACAGTCCTGAAACCATCTTTGTCATCCGTCTTTCTATCCTTTCCACAGTTAATTTATCCCCTTCAAATCCTGGGGACCAAATCTGAGAACAATAGTCCAAGTGTGGTCTGATCAGAGACTTATACAACGGAATGATAACCCTCTTATCTCTGCAGGTCAGTGTCCTTCTCATAATAGCAGCAATCCTCTGTGTTACCTTCACCACCTTTGCAATATGTCCCCTAAACTTCAGGTTTCTATCAATCATCAACCCCAGATCTCTTGTCTCCCCTACTTCCTCCAGTATAACTCCTCCTATAGAGTATGCAGCATCCCATCGATGTTTCCCAAACCTCAAGACCTTACATTTTGCTGCATTAAACTGAAACCCCCATTCATTTGCCCATCTATCTAGCTTATTTAAATCCTCTTGCAGGGCTACCACATCTGCACTATTACTAATAATCCTTCCAAGCTTCGCATCATCCGCAAACAACTGAATATCCCCCTGCAATCCACTGGCTATGTCATTGATATAAAGGTTAAACAATATAGGTCCTAGTACTGAGCCCTGTGGGACCCCACTTGTAACCCTCTGCCTCCTGGAAACTGCTCCACCATACACAACTCTCTGATACCTATCAGACAGCCAATCCTGAATCCAGTTGACCAATCTGACATCCAGACCCATGTGCTGCAACATAAATATCAGCTTATCATGTGGCACCCTGTCAAATGCCTTCGCCAAGTCTAAGAAAATTGCAGTATATGCCTTTCCCTCATCTAATGCTCTTGTAACTTTATTATAAAAGGCTAGCATATTGCTAAAACAAGAGCGTCCTTTCACAAATCCATGTTGATTCTCACAGATAACATTACCCTCATCTGCCCAATGCTGTACACGGTCCCTCACTACTTTCTCCAAGATCTTAACAACTACTGATGACACACAGACTGGCCTATAATTAGACACTTCCAGTCTGTTACCACCCTTATGCAATGGCACTATCTTACCTTCCTTCCATTCCCTGGGCACCTTTGCCAAAGCCAGACTTTCATTGAAAAGCCACGTTAAAGGTATTGTCAATTCCCTAGCACATTCTCTCAAAACTCGTGGCGAAATACCATCCAGTCCCACAGCTTTACTGACATCCAGAGTACTCAGTATCTGAAACACACTCTCCTCCTGTACCTCCAGACCTCGTACCAGTCCTATCCCTCTAGCATTAAAACTGACTCCTCTAGGATGAAATACTCCAATAAAGTGTTCATTGAACAATTCCACTATGTCCTCTGCATCAGTCACTCTATTCCCATTTTTATCCCACAATATCATTCTTCCACAGTCATTTCTCCTCCTACTGGACACATAGCTAAAAAATTCCCTAGGATTTTCTTTGGATCTTAGGGCCAATCTCATCTCATATTCCAGTTTCGCTTTCCTTACCACACGAGTCACTCTTCTGGCCTGTGTCTTATATTCCTCATGCATCTCTTCACCTGTCTCCTTATATCTCTTCCATAGCCTCTTTTTCGCATGCAATTCCTGTTTAATATTGTTTGTCATCCACTTTACTCCAAATTGCACCCTCTTCTTCACTCGTGGTATACAACTTACCATTGCTGATAACAAATATTCTTTCACAAATTCCCACGCACTGGTGATATCCCGGCCTTCCAATTCCTCCCTCCATGAAACTTCCCGAAGTTGACGTCTAAGACTATTATAATCACCTGCCTTATAATTCCACATAAGTTCCCGTCTCTTTGATACTCCTGCATGTCTATTCATTTTCCAAGTCAAAACCATATGGTCACTCTCTCCAACTGGTGGGAGAGACGTCAACTCAGTTATTATCAACTCTTCTGATGCTATAACCAAATCCAAAATTTTTGAACCTCTTGTTCCCTCTGTTACATGTTGCCTAAGACATTTGTCCCTCAAGAATTCTAGAAATTCCATTCCCCTATTGTTACATGCATCTTCCTCTCTCCAATTTATACTACTGAAGTTAAAATCTCCCATAACAATCATTCTTCTTGCACTTGCCAAACTTAGCTGTCTAAACATCTCCTGGTCCCCATCCTCTGTGCTCCTGGGTCTGTAGCAACACCCCACTAAATATCCTGTCTTGCCTACCTCTACCTCACACCATACGCTCTCAAAATCATTTGTCTCACTACCTTCCAAATTCTCCACTCTTAGAGGACATAGGTCATCACTTATCATAAGCAGCACCCCACCACCACGCTTTCCCCTCCTATCCTGACGAAAAATGCTATACCCAGCGACTTCTATTCCTGTTGTTATATCCCCTTCTGTCAACCACGTCTCAGTGATCGCAATAATTTTTGGCCAGGCTGATGCTATCTGCGCCACCAATTCCTCTCCCTTATTCCGGATACTCCTGGCATTAGTATACAGCATATAAATGCCATTGTTTCTATACCCAGCATTATCCCTTCTAGACTCCACTGGGCTCAGTCTTACCTGACATTCTCTCCCTTCTCCCAAGTATCCATTCCCACAAGAGGCCACCTCTGCTATCATCCTCCCTGGGACACACTGACTCGTTCAGAACAGCAATCTCTCCAGATGCCTACGTCCTTACTCATTCAAATGCAAACGGTCTCTCGCAAACAACTCCTCTCTTTCCTCAAACGCACTCCAAGCATTCACATATACCAGTCCTCTCTTGTCACACATTCTCGCTATTATGCCATTCAATATCACCGCTCTTCTGCTCAGCTCATCATTATCATACCTAGGCAACACACACACACTATTTTTCCTCTCTCTGTCTTCTTCCGTACAGTCTCAAGCAAACATCTCATATCTCTCGCTGCCCGACTTACATTACCACTCAAGTCATTCGTTCCTACAATCACAATCATCTCATCCACCCTTTCACTTCTCTTAATTGCCATAGCCACCCTTTCTATTGTTCCTCCTGGCAAACACTCCTCACGCATCCTATCCTGAACACCACGGATCATTGAGTCACCATACATTATACCTCTTACCATTCCATCGCTCCTATTGTTTCCATTCTCTCCTCTTCTTTCATTCCCATACCTCTCTCTTCTACTGTTTCCATTCTCTCCTCTTCTAGCACTCCCATACATCTCTCTCATTCCCTCTCTCCTACTGTTTCCATTTTCTCCACTTCTAGCACTTCCATATCCCTCTCTCATTCTGTCTCTCCTACTACTGTTTCCATCCGCTCGTCTTCTAGCATTCCCATACCTCTCTCTCATTCCATCTCTCCTACCGTTTCCATTCTCTCCTCTTCTAGCACTTCCATATCTCTCTCTCATTCCGTCTCTCCTACTGTTTTCATCCTCTCGTCTGCTAGCATTCCCATACCTCTCTCTCATTCCTTCTCTTCTACTGTTTCCAATCTCTCCTCTTCTAGCACCCCCATACCTCTCACTCATACTCCTTAAATTCTCTCTCTCTCCTACTCTGATTCGCCTTGCATTCATCTCTTCCATTCTCCTAATCTTATCTTTCATACTTCTGCTCTCATTCACTAGACATTCCACCTCCTCTTTCAACTCATCTATCTCCCGCTGCAGGTCAGTCACTCTTAATCTAAATTCACTCTTCCAAACAAAACCATCTCCTAAACTTCCACAGTCACTCACACCTTCCACACTATCAACCATTATTTTCTCATTCTCTCCTATCATACTACTCGTCTTCCTACATTCATTCTCCGTTCCTGGAGCAACAAAGTCGGATATCGATATATCTAATGTACTTATTTCCTCCAACTGCCTGCATTTTGCGCACATACGCTCTCCAATCTCTTTAACAAACCACATATGTAATTCCTTAGAAGCATACATGCCGCAAGTACTGCATGCCACAAAGTCCCTTATGATATTGCTAATAATCGAGTTCTTAAATGGCGGAGGACTTGGCGTTACGCCACTTGCGACTGCTGCTGAATCCACCATCATTCCTTACTGCCGAGTAGCGTAATCCTTAATAATTATTCAATTAATAAATAAGAGGGGAAAAAAGTACAAACATCAGAACATTTAAGTACTAATATAATTAAATAAAATGAAATATAACTAAATACAAAGTAACTTAGCTTCGTTTTGTCTTCCACCGTTACGCGTTCGATTCTGACGGTACCAACATATATTATATCGCGACAGCAACTAACTTCCGAAAAACAACCACTGAAGTACACTCGTATTCAGAGAAACAATTCAGCACTCAAAAACGTATAAAAACGGGAAAAAAACGGACTATTCACCGATTAAAAATCACTTTCTTCTGCACAGCTCAAATTCACCGCCACGTGCTACGGCGACGCTAGCGCCACCTTTTTTTTATAAACTTTTTTTCATCTTCTGTTTCTGAATGATTTCATTCAACATGAAACTGTTGACCAGTAGGTCTCCTCACTGGTCAACAGTAAGGAGTAAATTTCACAGTTAGTCTCCTTCCCCATGGTCCAGGGAACATGGCTTAAGGTTTACTGTGATGCCAGTATGGCATCCAGGGTAACCCTGGCATTCCTCTCCTAAGTGCAGTTACTGCTTGCAGGAGAGTGTGCATCGATGTGTTGCTCCATGGTGTATGTGGAGAGCTCTTTCACCGAATCAAACTGAATCAAAATTCTCCTCCTGAGAATGAATAATTTTTCATCCTCTTGTTTATCAGGACCTTTTACAAGCACAGCCGTGTACAGTATTCATTCAAACATGAATCAAAATAAGAACCAAAAACATCAGAAGCTGCAAAACACACAACATTTCTTAATCCTGCATTCAATAGAGGAATGTCCACTTCAGAAAATATCACCCTTCTTCATCCAGAAGAATTTAGAAGGATTGATGGAAACTCCAAAATCTGCAAAGAAACTTTGTTCATGAGATATTCTTATTTAAGCAGCAACAGTGACACAGTACAAAAGATTATATTGTGCAACATCTATTGGGGAAATAACAATTATGGTTACCTATCACAAAACCTTCAATTTTTGCTGCTGCTACTACTACTATGTTCACTGGGCATCTACAGATACCGTATGGTCATTCCGATGCTCGGTGATGTGCCACACTAGGCCTCACCATGTAGTCCTGTTGTTTGCTTTTCTGGTGGCCTCAACTCTCTGAAGATCAGTCACTCCACACATGCCATCCATCCATCCATCTCATTGATGGTCTACCCCTGCCTCTTTTTCCAGGAAGTGTACCTTTTATTACTGTTCTGAGAAGTCCCCTTCCATCCTTACAATGTGTCCAAAATATTTTAACTTTCTTCTGTCAATATTCTTAAGGAGCCTTAAAGTTCTACTGATCTTTTCTGACACCCATTCAATTGTATGCCTTTCAGTATATGATATCCTCAACAGCCTTCTGTAACACCACATCTCAAAAGCAATATCAAAGTGGAATTGACTCAGTGTTCCCAATGAGGATATCTGCTCTGAACAGAGGGATCAAGGAGTGACAACCATAAGAAGAATTTTGATACATAGGGATGGGCATCTGGTTTCCAAAGGAACATCATCCTTACCTCCAACACACCCAAATCACCAACATTTGTCAAAGTAGGTTATCTCAACCATCTAGTAAGGCTCAGTGTTTAAATGGCACATTCTCAACCTACCTGTTGTTGCTCTGCCATCTGTGCCTGATGTGGCAGTAAAGATCATGAGAATAAAGATAAAACACTGAAATGCTCTAAATGTGAGGGAGAACACCCAATATATTCCAGAGCATGAGCCAAAGGTGGAAAGAAGAAAAGGAGATCCAATTAAATCTGAGCAATTCATTGCTTATCAGGAAGTGAAGAGACAGTATACCAAGAAATTATCAACAATAGCTGCTAAACAATCTTATGGTAAGAAAGCAAATATAAGGAAAATGTTAAATGTCAGTAGGTATATTGATATTATACATACGTCAAAAATAACCCTCATTGCTTTCAAACATCTGAACATAGCTCATCCAAGTTCAAGCTAGACACACCTGATGACAGGTATGTCCAGATAAACATATCTGTTGTCAGAGCCACAATCAGTTCTAGATCCAGTATACATCCAGCATATAACAAGAATAATCAAGAGTAAAGAAGTATGGAATTATTATTATCCTATTGAGTCAAAGACTCATCCAAAGATCCCGTTTCTCATACACACAGCTCATCATACCATGTCTTAAATACATTCAAATTCTCTACATAATTCTCTGCAAACACCACCCTCTCAGACATCACAATCATTCACAACAATCTATGCAAAAATCAGCTTCTCGTGCCCTTACTCACATTCTCCTTATACAGCTCCCAAGGATGACCTCTTGTTTTCCCCCATCTCACACCATTTTATGAAAAACCTCATCAACGTTAATCCTATAACAACCACTTACTAACTTTTACGTCTTTATCATATCATTTCACTTCCTCCTATCCATTATACTCTGTAAATTGCATCTTCTTGATGAATCTTCTTCATATTCAACATCCCAGAGATCGGAAACTACTACCTTAATCAATCGACACTGGACCTTTTCCAATATCTCTTCATCCTTTTGAAAACCAGTTGACCAAATCTGTGCACAATAGTCCATATGCAGCCTAATTAAGGCCTCATACAAAATCTCCTTACTTCTATAAGTCAGTGTCTTCTAGATCATTTTGTCCTCTAAATTTTACATCCTTTTTCATCACCCCAATATTTCTTATTTTCTTCACCCTCCAACAATATAGCCCCACCAAGAGAAAATTGTACATCACATCTTTGTTTTCCAAATTTTAAAAACCTTCCATTTCACAACATTGAACTGGTATCCCCACTCTCATGCCCATTCATTCAGAGTATTCAAGTCCTGTATTCAAGGCCACAACATCTGCTCTACTCCTCATAGTTCATACGAACTTTACATCATCTGCAAACAACTGAAAATCCCTAATCAAATCTTTCTCAATATCATTAACATACAGATTAAACAGCAATGGCCTTAAAACAGACCCCGGGGGACACCACAAGTGACTTTCCTCTTCCAGAATATTGCTCCTCCATACACAACTTACTGACATCTATCAGATAGTCGATCTGCAGTCTAATGCACTAATCTAATATCCAACTTTATCTGCTCTAGCTTGACTATCAACTTATCATGTGGTAATTTATCAAAATTGTTGCAAAATCTAAGTACACTACTGCATATCCAACTCCCTCGTCAAATGCAGCTGTTACTTTATTGCAATAAATAAGTTGATTACAAAAACATGACTTCTCTTTTAGCAACTCTATGCTGTCCATCAAAGATAATACCACTGTTGTCAACCCAGTTCTGGATTCTGGTTCTCATCAGCCTCTCAAACTGTTTAACTGTTATACCTTACACACATATTGCTTATAATTTGATGCTTGAGTTCTGTCATGTCCCTTATGAAGTGGTACAGTCTTGCCTTCTTTCCACTCATTTGAAACTTGACCCAGTGTAAGAGTTATATTAAACAAATATGTCAAGGCAGATGTTAACTCCTTGGCACATTTATTTGGTATATGTGATGATGTATTATCCAGTTCCACTGCATTATTAACATCAAGTTTGCTCATTTCCCTATATACCTCTTGCTCACTCATAGGCAGTCTTTCCTTGTCATCCACTGCTTTCAAATTCTTCATTGCATCATATTTACATTAAATATATCAATTATTATTATTACATGACCTCCGGGGAGTCCAAAGACTTATCGAAGGGAGGCACCTACTCCACAACTCTCCGTCTCCACCACTCAATCCATCATCTATAATGAACCGCAATTATATCCTACACAAAAGTTGTCCTTATACCATTTTCTACAATCAGTGTCATCCTACCTTTTTTTTTGCTGACTTCATATCGAAAGAACTCCTTAGGTTTTTTTTTTTTGCTTCATTAATTAACTGCTGCTCATTCTACACTTTTGCTACCCTTACCAACCAAATCACCTCCTTCCCTGTTCTTTGTACTCCTGTACATGGAATTGATTATTACCACTCATCTTATGTTGCCTTCTTTTTGTGTATCGCATGCTTAATCTCTCCATTTATCCATTTCATACCTACCTTATTTAACCTTTTAACCCTTGGAATACATTTAGACATTGCTTCTACCAGATAGTTCTTGAATATCAATCAAGCAGCATTGATCTTCTTCCCACCCAATTCCTCATTCCATGCTACAGCTGCAAACCGTTTCCCAAGCTTATCATAATCACCAGTGTTGTAGTTCCATATAATACCCTTTCCTCACAGAAGTCCTCACATGACTGGCAACTGCCCAGGTAATCACCTCATGATCACTCTCACCAAATGGAGAGAGAGAGAGAGAGAGATTTGACATCTCTTTTATAATTAGATCCTCTGATAAGCTGATCAAATCCAATCCCCTCAATCCTCATGTGCCCTCTGTTATATACTGCTTGAGGTGCTTGTTCCTCAAAAAACTCTAGAAATGTCCTTTTCCTCTTTGGTTGACTAATTTGCATATACATTTCATGGTCATTACCCTCCACATTACCAGGTCTATAGCATGATCCAGCTAAGTATTTCATCATATCACCTCTATCTCACACCATACTGCCTCAAAACCACTGCTATTTCCCCTTGCATCTCTGCCTTACATAAACATTACTCTTTTTCTATCATCAATAGCACTCCACTTCTCATTTTACCCTTTCTATCTTCATGAAATACATTATACTCTTCCATCTCTATTCCTGTCAGGATGTCATCCTCATCCAACCACATCTTACTTATATCAATGATTTTTGGATATCCAAACTCAGTCGATGCAATCATTTAATTTCCTTTGTTTCTGATACTTCTAGCATTCGTATACAAACATGACAGCTCATTCCTGGATCACTGATACCAGCGATTACATGTGACTGCTCCATACCTTCCTCAAGCCATTTCTTTTTCTCCTTACTCATACCAGAACCTTCTTCAATCCAACAGTTTTCACGCTTACCTTCCTGCTCTTTCAGCAATTTCTTAATTGTCAGATTAATTCTCTGCACTCATTACTCTCCCTTCCAGCAGCAGTCTCTCTCCAAATGACTCACACTAAAACTCTTCAAATCCAGTCTGTCCTCTTATACGGTTCAATTCATCCTTCAATACTGTGAAACAGTAGTTTGAAGGATTAATTCCATCTCTTCACACATTTTCGATAACATATCATTCATAATTTTTGCTCTCCACCTTATCTCAATGTCATACCTGGGTAACACAGTAACTACCTTTCCCATCACACTGCTATTTTTTATCCTTCTCAACAACTTCCTGATATCCAGTCTTACATTCTCCCTGTTCCCAATCAAGTCATTTGTCCCTACTACCACTACCAACTCTTTTACTTGCTTACTCCTCATATCCAAAGATGAAATCGAAATTCAAATATGAGACACAGATACACCATGAACCAGATCTCTATCATTGTTTATGATGGATGCACGATGCTGCATCAACTGCAATTGCTGACCCACTCAGAAAGAGATTTCTGTTAAAACATCAAACGGCATCTTGTCAAAAAATGCAGACTAGAAAAACAAATTCTGTATCTTTGAATGGTACTGAAGATTACAACAAGCTGTTCATGAAAGAGGGAATGAAAGCTGCTTTGCATAAATGTCACCCAACTGCTATTGACATAATATCCATTATCAGATGCTGAAACATCTATCATCATCAGCATTGGATCAACTACAGCACCTTTTTCAACAGAATTTTCTGAAATGTCTATTTGTACACCTGGCATATCGTTTCTATTGTTGCCCTGACTAAGTTAGTGAAGGATCCAAAATCTCATAAAAACTATTGTCTGATTGCTCTGACCAGATGCCTGTGTAAGTTTTTGAAAAAATGTCTAACTATCGTCTTGTATAGTTTCTGGAAAGAAACAACCTCTTTTTCCAAAATACAATCTGGCTTCCAAAAATATCATTCTACAACCAATCATTTAGATCTGGCTGGAAATATCCATTAGAGATGCCTTCCTGAAATGTGAGCACTTTCTATCAGTTTTATTTGATATGGAAAAAGCATATATAACACTGAGGGAATTTCCCTGTTTTTATCAGGAACTTTTTTCTCCAAGTCCAAGCAGGAAGCCATCTCTCCAAACAAGTGCACCCAAGTGTTATGAGATCCATAAGGTTCAGTTTCCATAAGTCCATCAGTGTCCCACTTTTGTAATCAGGATCAACCCTATAACTGAACAACTGCCTCCAGTTGTGAGTAATGTTCTCCATTTGGACGACTTTACCATATTCTGTTACTCATGTAATATGATAGCCATAAAAAGTGCAGCAAGCCATTGAGCACTTCCTAAAATAAATGGGTACTTGCAAATAGGTTCAGATTTTCACAGCAGTAGACAGTTTTTGTACATTTTGGTTGCATACGTGGCATTCGTCCTGATCCATAACTCAGACTAGGACAAACTTTAATCCATTTGCACCAGAATTCAAGTTCTTGAAGCCTATCTTTGACAAGAATCTTGGTTTTTAACCCTCATATATATCATTTGTGAGATAAGTACCAGAAAACAATTAGCATCATTTGCACCATCTTTCACCTTTTGCAGTGCTGATGTTCTTTGCTTCAATTATGCAGAACTCTGATTAGATCAAAACTTGATTATGGGTCTCAAGTCTGGCAGAGAGTACTCTGCAATGGCTACTCCCTGTTCACTGTCAAGACATAGGAATTGCAACAGGAACATTTAAATGCAGCTGTTCATGCAACAGGTGTGTTAAAGTTAATTAACATTCTATCCACATCTTTTTCAAGCACATAGAATTGAATACTCTGATTTTGTGCTTGTTTTCACTGAAAGTACAAAAACAGAGGATCCTAGTGAGCAAATATTCTGCTGTCTGAGAAGACAGCAGAATATTTGCTCAGTACCACTAGAATGTAACAAATTTATTGAAATTTATTGCTGAAAATAAATTTTCAGCAATAAAGTCTAGTCTATGCAGAGACTGCATAAAGGAAGTTATTCTTGCTAGGCTCCATGTGCCATAGTGATCTTGTACACCACTTCCTACTGAGCAGTGATGACATTACGAAATGCAAGTTGTGACCATACTAACAATCATTCGTGTTATTATTATTATTATTTCAGTCACTTCTATGAAGTCAATAGACTCATTGTGGGAGACCCTCAACCAGCACCATGTCTATCATCATGAACCTTGAAGTTATTTACATTCCTTGCACTCAAAATGCACTCTGGCAATGCATTTCACTTACCAACAACTTGCCACATAAAAAATCTATTCCTCACACCCTTCTTCACCACATCTTTATACAACTTTCAGAGATGGTCTCTCATTCTTCCAATCTTAACATCCACTCTTTTTATATTAATACAAATTCCTTTTGTATTAATCTGATAGAATTCCTTAAACTAACTTGAAGGTCCCTATCATATAACTTCTTTTCCCCTATCCACCAAACTCTAATTCACATTTCTGCAGATGCTCTTCATGTTTTGCCAATCCAACACTCCAGAGTCCTGATATCACTTTGGTCATTTCTCTCTGAACTCTCTAGTTTCTTCACATCAAATGAAAACCAGGTGATCAAATCTGAGCACAACAAGCCATGTGTGGTTGGACCAGTGCCTTATATAGAGTTGCCATCACTTTCTTATCCCTACATGTCAATGTACTTTTTATCATAGCAACAATACAATGTGCAGTCTTTACAACACTAGCAGTGTTCCTTCATAACATTAGTCCACTGTCAATCTCATCCACTTCCTGAAATACTTTTATTTTTATTTTTTTTACATTTTAAGCAACTTTTGTTGCTTTGCCAATGGATGAAGTCACTATTTTAGTCACTTCCATTTTCTCTAAACCTTATCCACTCAGGTAGATTTTATCAGATTCATCGAGGGTCATCCTATTTTTTAAATTTTTAGAGTATAAATATTTACTATCTTATATCAATTATGTACATATCAGTTTTATTAGTTTGATTTATCATATGTATAACCTTTATTTATGAGTATATAAACTTTTTATAACCTTTTTTATGAGTATTTTATTAAATTTTGACAGTCTTCTGATTCCAATGCGTTAGCATGTCAAATGCTTTAGTTAGGTAAATAAAAGAAACTAATATACTATTATTTTTTTAAATCTAACTCAGTATTTATTTGGTCTGTGAAATCTTCCAGGAGCATTGTTGTTTCTTTATTCTTCATTTTTTGAAAAAGCATGTTGTGTTTTTGGGATAATGTAAAATTTTTCTATGCATGTGAAGAGTTTGTGACACAATGGGTTCCATAATTAGGTTGATTACTGACAATGTGGTGATGAGTCTGTAGTTATTTATAAGGTTTCTTTTTCCATATTTATATATGTGATTGATTGAGACAGTATTTAATGTTTCGGGTGTATATCCTGTTTCTAAGACATTATTTATCAGTTTTAATATAACAAGACAAAGGTCAGTTTTTGATTGTTTGTGAAAATACTAGTGGTGGCGGCGGGCAGTATATGACATTGGTGTAGATGATTATGGTAGTTGTGGAGAGTTGTAGAGTGGGTGTCCTCCCTTGACGAGTCCTTGGACTCCTCGGAGGTGTCACATAATAATAATATTGATTACCGTGCATATTTGTTCAATCCATTTTTCTTTTGCTTTCTTAGCTTACTGTTTTACGATGTTTCTATATTTTCTGTTCTCCTATTGTTTTTTTTTGCATTTTTATGCTTTTTTTTTTCCATGTGTCATTAGAACTTATATTTCTCCAGTGATCCATGGTGTATACTGTATATTGGGAAAGATTATTGGGATCTCTGAGACGTGGTTGATAGAGAATGATATAATAACCGGTTTCAAGGTACAGCATTTTTTGGCAGGATAGGAAAGGAAAACGTGGTGGTGGTGGAATACTGCTTATGATAAGTGATGACTTATGTCCTCTAAAAGTGAAGGCTTTGCAAGGCAGTGACACAGGTGATTTTGATAGCACATGGTGTGAGGTAGAAGTGGCCAAGACAGGATATTTAATGGGGTGTTGCTATAGACAAGGGAGCACAGAAGGTGGGGACCAGAAGATGTTTAGGCAGTTGAGCTTGGCAAGTGCAAGAAGAATGATTGCTGTGGGAGATTTTAACTACAGCAGTATAATCTGAGAAGAGGAAAATGCAAGTAGTAAGAAGGGGATAGAATTTCTGGAATTCTTCAGGGACAAATGTCTTTGGCAGCATGTAATATAGGGAACAAGAGGTTCAAGAGTTTTGGATTTGGTCATAGTATCAGAAGAGCTGATAATAAGTGAGATGACATCTCTCCTACCAGTTGGAGTGAGTGACCATGTGGTTTTAACTTGGAAGATAAACAGACATACAAGTGTATCAAAGAAAAGAGAACGTATTTGGAATTATAAGGCGGGTGATTATAATAGTCTTAGGTATCAACTAGGGGCAGTTCCTGGAGGGCACAATTGGAAAGGCAGGATATCATTAGTGCGTGGGAAATTGTGAAAGAATATTTGTTAGCAGCAATAGTGAGCTGCATTCCACGGGTGAAGAAGCGGACACAATTTGGTGTAAAGTGGATGACAAATGATATCAAACAGGAACTGCAGTTGAAAAAAAGATTATGTAAGATATATAAGGAGAAGGGTGGAGAAACAGCTACACGAAGAATATAAGACACAGCTCAGGAGAGTGAACAGAATGGTGAGGAAGGCAAAACTGGGATATGAGAAGAGGTTGGCACTAAGATCCAAAGAAAATCCTAGGGAATGTTTCAGCTATGTGGCAAGTAGGCGGAGAAACGATTATGGAAGAATCACATTGCGGGATAAAAATGGGAATAGAGTGAATGATGCAGAGGACATACTGGAGTTGTTCAATGAGCACTTTATTGGAGTATTTCGTCCTGGAGGAGGTTTTAATACTAGAGGAATAGGGTGGGTTCAGGGTTTAGAGGTGCAAGAGGAGAGTGTGTTCCAAATACTGAGTACTCTGGATACTAGTAAAGCTGTTGGACTGGATGGTATTTCACCACAGGTTTTGAGAGAATGTGCTAAAGAACTGACAGCTCCGTTGACCTGGCTTTTCAATAAAAGTCTTGCTTTACCCAGGGAATGGAAGGAAGGTAAGTTAGTGCATCTGCATAAGGGCATTAGCAGACTGGAAGTGTCTAATTATAGGCATGTTTGTATATCATCAGTAGTTGTTAAGGTCTTGGAGAAATTAGTGAGTGACTATATACAGCATTGGGCAGATGAGGGTAATGTTATCTGTGAGAATCAACATGGATTTGTTAACGGGCACTTGCTTTAGTAATATGATTTCCTTTTATAATAAAGTGACAAGAGCAGTTGATGAGAGAAAGGCATATACTGCCATTTTTTTAGATTTTGCAAAGGTGTTTGACAGGGTGCCACATGATAAGCTGATATTTAAGTTGCAGCACATGGGTTTAAATATCAAATGGATTCAGGATTGGCTGACTGATAGGTATCAGAGAGTTGTGTATGGTGGGGCAATATCAAGGAAGCAGAAGGTTACAAGCGGGGTTCCACACGGCTCAGTACTAGGACCTGTATTGTTCAACCTTTATATCAATGATATTGTCAATGGATTCCAAAGGGAAATTCAGTTGTTTGTGGATGATGTGAAGTTGGGAAGGATTATCAGTAATAGTGCATATGTGCCATCCCTGAAAGAGGATTTGAATAAACTAGACTGATGGGCAAATGAATGAGGGTATCGGTTCAATGCAGCAAAATATAAAGTCTTGATGTTTGGGATCCATCGATGGGAGGATGCATGCTCGATTTGAGGAGGTAGGGGAGACGAGATCTGGGGATGATGATTGATAGAAAACTGAAATTCAGGGAGAATATTGCAAACGTGGTGAGGGTAACTCAGAGAATTGCTGAAATACTGAGAAGGAAGCTGACCTGCAGAGATAAAAGAGTTATCATTCCATTGTGTAAGACCCTGATCAGACGACACTTAGACTATTGTTCTCAAATTTGGTCCCCAGTATTTGAAGGGGATAAATTGACTGTGGAAAGGGTACAGTGCGTATAACAAAGATGGTTTCAGGACTGTACAATATGAGTTATGAGGATCGACTGAGGGAATGTGGACTGCAGAGTTTGGTGGATAGAAGAAGGAGAGGTGATATGATTGAGACTTTTAATCTTGGTGGAATGGCGGGAAGGAGCGATGACAAGGGGCCATCCCTGGAAGTTACGAAAGGAGGCTGTTCGCAAGAGGGTGAGGAGTGGTTTCTTTGCATGGAGGGTGGTTGAACCTTGGAATGCATTGCCTGAGAGAATGGTTGGAGCGGAAATGGTCAATTGGTTCAAGGAGTGGTATGATAAACTTTGTGTTTCCTGAAAATGACCTCCTGCGATGAGTCTTTTGACTCCACGGAGGACTGGATAATAATAATAATAATAATTTTTTTCTGTAGTGTTATTTATTTCTCTCTTTAGAGATTCTCACTAAAGATAATCTCTAAAGAGATTCTCTAAATACCATGGGGCTTCTGGAAATTTATTAATTTGTCTGTTTCCTCTCTAAAGTCTTTCTGGGCATTTAGATAATTTTTTTATTTTATTTTAGATATATTCATTATTGCCATCGTTTATTTATGCATGATTTCTTTAATCATAAATGACTTGGATATCATCAGTGTTCATATCTGCTCCAGGATACCTTTTGCATATTTTCACTGGGTTACAAATATATATATGTATATTTGGATGATTATGTAGTGTAATTGATATCATTCCATGATGCCTGGTGCAATCCATGTGAATCCTCTTCTTTTTGACTGTTCAAATATTGTATTTGTTATGGTTAGGTTGGCATTTGGAATTCAATAAGTCCTCTACCATTCCACAGAAGTATAAGTAAATAATTATTTATTGACTTATTGCTGATATTTCACTGGTGTTATAACCAGCATCTTCAGAGCACCAAAACACAGTTTGTCACAGTATGTGAGACTACTACAACAACATGGTGTAACAAAGGGACTAGTTTAACAAAATTGTACCAACAACACAAAGACTTAAGTCCTAATTAGGCCCCCTCTATCTAAAAAAAAAAAAAATTGTAGCAACAACACAAAGACTAATGTTAAAGGCACATCGGAAAAGATATCTAGAATTCTCAATAAACATCAACTACGCACTGTATTCAAACCGAGTGTCAAATTAGCAACTCTTACCCAAGGACAGCATCCCTCCTTTATCACATCCAGGAGTCTACAAAGTACCCTGCTCGTGTGATCAAGCTTACTACAGTCAAACAAGAACTGTGGACATCCACATCCACATCAGTGAACATAAAAGATACATCTGGCACTATCACCATGGCAAGTCAGGCCTAGCAGACCATGCTTTGGATACTCCTGCATACAAGATCGACTGGAAGAAAATAAAAGTAAGCATGCACAGAAGCTTTTATAAGTCAGAGATTGTTCTTAGAAGCAACAGAAGCATTGAAACATACTCTGAATCTCAACAAATATGGCTGTATAAATTTGCCTAAGATTTGGGAGATAGTTATCTTAAGACATAACTAGTACCTGTTTCTCTCTCTGTTTTTTAGGACTTTAGTCTTTGTGTTGTTGCTACAAAAAAATTTTTTTTAGATAGAAGGTGCCTAATTAGGACTTAAGTCTTTGTGTTCTTGTTGCTACAATTTTGTTAAACTAGTCCCTTTGTTACACCATGTTGTTGTGGTCTCGGGTACTGTGACAAACTTTTTTTTTTGTGCTCTGAAGATGCTGGTTATAACACCAGCGAAATATCAACAATAAGTCAATAAATAATTATTTACTTATAATTCTGTGTTCTGATATATACCATCAAAATTAAACAGCATCTGCAATTAACACATAAGCCTTTCTACACGCCTCTGCCAAGTCCAAATTTACCAATAATCTTCTCCTTTTCTCCTTCTGCAACAACTACATTCTGATCTCTCATAAAGATCAAATTTTCTTGATCACTTACTCTCATCAGTACTTCTTCAATCTGTCCATATACTTCTTCTATTTCCTCATCATGCTATCTTGTTGTTGGTGTTGGTACTACCAGGTGTTGGCTTATGCTTGGACTCACCTAACTTTATATAGTCTCTATATTCAGCATGAAACTCCTAGATTAGATTTCTATCTTTGAGTTTCTTATTCGGTTTTGAAGTGATGTGGAATTTAATATCCCCTTAATTTAAGTTATTTTTTCATTGCTGAATTGAAGCCACTTGGCTCTATTATTTTAATAATTTATTGGTACACCTTTTTGGCCATTCATAAAGTAAGGTATGTAAGTTTCTGTTCGCTCTATCTTGGTATTACTCTGGTCTACCTACTCACTGATGAGACCTCAAAAAAGATCGAAACCAGTCTGGGTAGTGACCTCTTCTCATAATGTAAAACAGTAACACATCTCCTAGGAGCTGCATTTTACATTGTGAGAAAAATACCAACAATAGTGATCAGAGCTTGCTCCACCTCTTCCACGAGTTGCCCTAGCATCGTACTACCAGGTGTTGGCTTACGCTTGGACTCGCTGAATTTTATATAGTCTCTATATTCGGCATGAAACTCTTAGATTAGATTTCTATCTTTGAGTTTCTTATTCGGTTTTGAAGTGATGTTGGATTTAATATCCCCTTAATTTAAATAATTTTTTTGTCACCGAATTGAAGCCTCTTGGCTCTATTATTTTAATAATCTTATATTATATTGCCAGCCTGGTTGGTCGAGTGGTTAGTGTATCCTCTCTCCAGCCAAAAGGCTGTGGGTTCGAATCCTGCCATGGACATGGATGTTTGTGATTGTCTGTGAAAATACTAGTAGTATGGGCAGTAGATGGCGTTGCTGTAGATGATGCAATTCACTGTAGTTGGTGGATTGAGAGAGAGAGAGAGCTGTAGAGTAGGTGTCCTCCCTCAACGAGTCTTTAAACTCCCTGGTGTTACACCTGATATCTTAAGAATGTAGAATTCTCAGCTATCATGGTGTAACATGAAGAATAGATAAATTAAAAACCCTGCATAAAAGATAATAGATGAATTATTTAAAAAAAAAGGAAATATTCTTGCATCCAATAAAATATATAAAATATAAAGGTGTTTGTTGAACTAACTAACAAAAAAAAAAGAATATATTAATGTTGTAATATGATATAAAAGAGAAAATTTAACTAAAAAAGACAGAAAAGGATTAGTCATAAGAGATGGTATGTGAGAGGCTAGAGATTAAAATATTAAGTAAGTTCATAGAGAAATTTTGGAAAGGGGATTAAGTTAGAGTCTAGCAAAAGAAAAACAACAGACTATTGCTCAGGGCCGATTCCCGGATTGAGACATCGTTACGGGCTCACTGACCAAAGGATGTTTGGCAGAAAAACGCCACCCTAATTGGTCGGTGAAGTAAAATCAAGTAGGGGGCGGAGAAAAGAAGTTATAGAAGGTGCCGTTAGGAGAGAAAGATAAAAGGGTTGGAAACCCCCCCCCACACACACACACACAAGGCTTTTAGGCTTTGAGACCTTTTTGGCTTTTGGTTTTTAGTTCTGTTCCAGGAGAGTTCTTCGCAAGCTCCTTCGTATGGGTTTCACGGTGTTTTCTTGAGTGGCGAGATTGGAGTTATATCTCCGTCGTCACAACACGGAAACAAAAGTGAGCAGAATTTTGGTTCCGTATTTCCTATGTAAGAAACAAAGAATGCCATATAGTCGAGGAAAAGAAAGCATATTCTTTGTGTTTCAACTTCAGTGACAACCACGAAAAAGGGAAAGCTGTAAAGAAATCGATATCCACATCGCGAGTTGCACAGCCGTTATTTAGACGATTCAAAGTGTGTCCTGAATAACGAAAGGTAAAGACCGCGTAGGCATGGTTCAATTCAAAAGGGAATATAGGAGAAGAAGCTTATCAGAGAGGTTATACCAGGATACTTCAATCAGAAAAAGATAGAGGCCCATATGGAAAACTCACGAAAGAAAGGTACTGTAAATTATATCTCTTGTTAACTAAGATTCGTCTGTATTAGTTATCATTATTCTAATACTGAACTGTTGAAGTGACCAAGAAAACAATATTAGGACTTTAGTATCTGACAGAATATATTGAAAGTAAGCTGCCTAGTGTTAATGTTATATGAGTAATTAAGTGTCCTGAGAATTTTGCATGTCTATTATATTCTATAATTATGAAGAGCTCAGGAGACAGCTTGCAGATGTAGCATGGAATGAGGAGTTAGCTGGAAAAGAGATCAATGCAGCTTGGGGGATTTTCAAAAACTATTTAGTAGATGCAATGTCTAAATGTATACCATGGGTGAGAAGGTTAAATAAGGTAGGTGTGAGATGGATGAATAAAGAGATTAAGCATGCAATACAGAAAAAAAAGGCATTGTGGAGACAGCATAAGAGAAGTGGAAGTAACCAATTTCATGAGGTCTACAAAGACCAGGCAAGGAGGGTGACTTGGTTGGTGAGAGTAGCTAAAGAGAGGTATGAACAGCAGTTAGCTAATGAAGCCAAAAAGAATCCTAGGGAGTTCTTTCGATATGTAGCCAGCAAAAGAAAGAATGAGTATGGAAGGATGACATTGATTGGAGGAAATGGTATAAAGACAGCTGTTGCAGAATGTGTTGTGGAGATACTTAATGAGCAATTCATAAAGATCTTTCAATCTTGTGAATGTGACTTCATGGAGAGATTAAGAGCAGTTGATGATTGGGAGGAGAGACTGACTGTAAGTGAGCAAGAGGTGTTTGGGGAGTTGAGTAAACTAGATGTAAATAAGGCTGTGGGACTTGATAATATATCACCGCGTATTCTGAAGGAATGTGCCAGAGAGTTGACACCTGCCTTGACATATTTTTTTAGTACGAGTCTTGCACTTGGTCAAGTTCCTAAAGAGTGGAAGGAGGGCAAGATTGTGCCACTTCATAAAGGAGGTGATCGAACTCAAGCATCAAACTATAGGCCTATCTGTGTGTCAGGTGTTGTGGTTAAGTTGTTGGAGAAGCTTGTGAGAACTAGGATCCAGAGTTGGGTTGACAACAATGGTATAATTTTTGATGGACAGCATGGATTTGCTAAAGGGAGGTCATGTTTTAGTAATCTACTTACTTATTACAATAAAGTGACTGCTTCCTTGGACAGAGGAGAAGGATACACAGTAATATACTTGGATTTCGCAAAAGCTTTTGATAGAGTACCTCATGATAAGTTGACAGTCAAACTAGAGCAGATGGGGTTGGATATTAGATTAGTGCATTGGATTGGAGACTGGCTATCTGATAGGTATCAACAAGTTGTGTATGGGGGTGCAATATCCAGGAAAAGGAAAGTCACTAGTGGAGTGCCTCAGGGGTCTGTTTTAGGGCCATTACTATTTAACTTATATATTAATGATATTGGTGAAGATTTGGATGGAGATATTCAGTTGTTTGCAGATGATGCAAAGTTGGGACGAACCATAAAGAGTAGTGAAGATGTTGTGGCCTTGCAAGAAGACTTGAATAAATTGAGTGATTGGGCAAGCAAATGGGGATGTGAGTTCAATATTGCAAAATGTAAGGTTTTAAAATTTGGAAAACAAAGATGGGATGCAGAATTTATGCTTGGTGAGAATATATTGTTGGAAGTAGAGGAAATAAGAGATCTGGGGGTGATAGTGGATAAGGATCTAAAATTTAGGGGACACATCGCCAAAATTGTGAAGACAACACAAAGACTTCTGGGAATGATGCGGACGACACTGACATGTAGAAGTAGGGAGATACTTGTTCCAATGTATAAGGCTTTGATTAGGCCACACATGGACTATTGTGCCCAGATTTGGTCACCGGGTTTTTTGAAGGATGAAGAGATGTTGGAAAGGGTCCAAAGGCGAATGACTAAGGTAGTTTCTGACCTCTGGAATGTTGAGTATGAGGAAAGATTGAAAAGATGTAATTTGCAGAGTCTCGTGGAGAGAAGGAAGAGGGGAGATATGATAGAGACCTACAAGTTGGTAAGGGGTTGTTATAGGATCAATGGTGGAGAAGTTCTACAGAGAATAGTGGGAGATCAGGGGAGAACCAGAGGTCATCCCTGGAAACTGTATAAGGAGGGTGTGAGTAAGGGAGTGAGAGGCAGGTTTTTTTCGTGCAGAGTTGTGAGTGATTGGAATGCCCTGCCTGAGAGCGTGGTGTCTGCAAGTAGTTTGAATGTGTTTAAGACACGGTATGATGAGATGTGTGTGTAAGATAAAAGGACCTCCTGGATGAGTCTTTGACTCCATGAGGTCTTGTTTTAATAATAATAATAATAATAATAATAATATAATAGACATGCAAAGTCTATTATATTATAGTTTAAATGTCATAGTAATGTGTTAGTGCAGTAAATGGTTTAGTTAAGCTACTTAAGTTTGGATAGTTAAATAGTGTGAATTAATCTTATATGTCCATGTCATATGAAGTTATGTGTTGAATGTGTATGGCAGCATGATCGTAATACCCATTATAGGATCATAGCTTAATTATTTATGATAAGCTAATGTCAGTTTGTAAATATTTAGTATAGCATCGAATTGAGTAATAACTAAAATTTGAAATGTACCATGTTAAGGAATTTAATAAACCTTTTGTCCAATGATAAAACAGTTGTCTGAAATTGCTGTCCAATGCACCACTTGAAAAATTACGAATAATAATTATTCGTAATTTTTCAAGTGGTGAAATAATTTTCGTAATAATTCCCCTAATCATGCGGGAAATTAATGTGTTAAGAAATGAGATAAAGTGTCATGACTGCAACATATTTACACTTTCTGACATATTTTAGTTCTTTCTCCTTGTTTTTGCATATAATATCTTAAACTAAATGTCCCAAAAGGCTCAGTATTAGGGATACTAAGGGGAGAAATAACTTAAGTATTAGTAAATTTTTTGGTGATATCTCGAGCATAGATAATAGTAGAACATAGATGAGAGGAAATTACTAGTTAGAATAAAAATCATAAATTGGGACACAACACTAGAGGTGTCACGTAATAATAATAATATTAAAAAATTTGTCAATTCAGCAATTTTAAGATGCTTATATTATTATTATTACTATTAATATTAACATCTGACCTCCATGGAGTCAGAGACTCAGCGTGGAAGGTACACACTATTGCACACAGTGCTTATCCAACTGTGCTTTAAACTTATTTAACATGTCTACACCCAAAACACACTCAGAGCATGCATTCCGCTCACCAACCACTTTTCATGCAAAGAACCTTCTCCTCACTCCTCTGCTCACACCCTCCTTATACAGTTTTCAGCCATGGTATCTTGTTCTACTTCCCCCCCCCATTCTCTTATTTAATGAAAGATCTCTTCCATATCAATCTGATAACAACCTCTGGCTAGTTTATATGTCTCAACGATATCCCCCCCCCCATTCCTCCTATTCACGAGACTTTGCGACACTTACATTCTCTCACTCTTTCCTTGTACTCCACATTCCAAAGACCACTGCCCACCTTTGTGAATCTTCTCTTGACCCTTTCCAACATATCCTTGTCACCATGAAAACCCAGAGATCAAATCTGTGTGCAATAATCCATATGAGGCCTGATCAAGGCTTTATGCAATGGCATCATAATCTCCCCTATTTTTGCATGTCAGGATCCTCTGCATATGCCATTATCCGATGTGATGTCTTCACAACTTTTGCAATCTGGCCCCAGAATTTCAGGTCCTTTTCCACTATCATTCATAGATCTCTCATCTGCTCGACTACCTTTAAAGTTTCCCACTAAGTGTATTCTTTGCATCCCATCATTGCTAACCAAATCTCATAACCTTACACTTTGCAACATTGAACTGATAAGTTCACTTACCTGCCCATTCATTCAATCTATTTGAGTCCTCTTCTAAGGCCATAACATCTGCTTGACTCTGCATTGATCTCCCCAGTTTTGCATCATCATCTGTAAACAGCTGCACATCACTATTTAAACCCATCCCAATATCAGTAACATACAAATTTGAACAGCAATATTCCCAAACTAACCCCTGCGGTACATCACTAGTGAAATTTCTCTTTCGGGATACTGCACCCCTATATACAACCTTCTGATACCACTCTGACAGCCAGCCACTGATCCAATTTAGAAGTCTATTATCCAATCCCATCTGTTTCAATTTATTCAACAGCTGGTCATGTGGCAGTCAATCAAAAGCTTTTGCAAAATCCAAGTACACCACTGTATATGCATCTCCTCTGTCCAAGGTATTTGTTACCATGTTATACTACATAAGTAAGTTAGTGAAACTTGCTCTCCCTTTAACAAACCCATGCTGATACAGAGAATACTGCTGTTATCATGCTATTTCTGTATCCTACTTCTCACCAATCTCTCCAGTACCTTCACCACAACTCCAGATATACAGATTGGCCTATAATTTGAAGCTACATCACCAACTTTATGTAGTGGAACAATTTTACCCTCTTTTCACTCCCTTGGAACCTGTGCTGTTGCAAGATTCTTATTAATAGGCATGCCAATGCTACTGCCAATTCCCTGGAACATTTCCTTAAAATGTGTGATGATATGTCATCAAATCCTATCGCCTTATTGACATAAAGTTTATTTATTTCCTCAAATACCTCCTGCTCACAATTAAGCCCTCCTCTCCTATGTCCTCTACACTTAAATTCATCATGATTCTCCCCTGATCAGGATGAAACACCCTTCTAAATTGATTGAATACCTCAACAATGTCTTCTGCAGCAGTTACCATTCTACCATTTTCATCCATTAACATCATCTTATTTTGATCATTCTTCCTACTTTTTGTTTCATATCTAAAAAACTCTCTAGGGTTTTTCTTCACCTGATTTGCCAATTTCTGCTCATACTGCACTTTTGTTTTCCTTACTATAATAAATTTAGTTTAATCCTTTATCCAAGTGTAAGCAAACAAAGTTTGCACCTGAAAATATCTTCAGGACTGAGGTAAGGTGGTGCAACACCAGGCAACTCCGAGCAAAGGTGGACCAAGCTCTCATCACTCAAGTGCAAAATAAATTTCCAACGTTTTCCTTAATAAATGAGTCACTCTCCAGGCTTGTTATTTATATACTTCACGTAACTAATTATTATCATTATTCATCTTGTACTTCCTCCCGAGTATCTTCTTTATCCATATCTCATACTTAACCTCCACATTCATACATTTGACATCTATCTTATTCAGACTTTTGGAGTTCAGAATACATTCACACATTAATGCTGCTATGTATTTCCTTGTCAGTTCTCATGCAGCATTTATTTCCTTACCGCTCAACTCTTCATTCCATGTTATAACTCCAAGCTGTCCTAAACTTATCATAATCACCAGCCTTATAATTTCCCATATATCTTTTCCTCCCAGAAGTCTGCATGTGGCTAGCCACAACCCAATTAATCACTTCATGATCCCCTTTCACCAACTGGAGAAAATGTGAAGCCCCTCTCACAATTATATCCCCTGAAGAAATGATCAGATCTATAATTCTTGATATATATTTCTTTATCTCCATCCTCTACATTCTGAGGCCTATAGCATCATCCAATGAAATAATAATAATAAATTTACTTTCAGCTGGAATATGCAGTGAAGAGTCCTACTTTTGCAGAAGCATATCTTTTCCACAGTGCCTTCACAAAAGTCAGTTGTGTAATGGACAAGAAGAGTGCAATGATGGTTCAGATGAGATATTCTGTGATGGAAGTAAGCAGTAATATTAATAGTAATACATTTGTTGAGCTTACAAAGGTTATAGATTATTTTATTAATCATTAGTTTTTTACAGGTTAGTTAAAATTGTATGCCAGTCTGGTTGGCCGAGTGGTTAGTGTATCTGCTCTCCAGCCAAAAGGCTGTGGGTTTGAATCCTGCTGTGGGCGTTTGTGATTGTCTGTGAAAATAATAGTGGTGGTTGTTGTTGTTGGTAGATGGCACTGGTGTAGATAATGATGGTAGTTGTGGTTTGTTGTAGTTGACAGATTGATTAGTGGAAACAGAGAGTTGTAGAGTAGGTGCCCTCCCTCGATGAGTCTTTGGACTCCTTGGAGGTGTCACGTAATGTGGCATAATAATTGCATATATTAAATATACACACTCATACACAGTCATTATTTATCGTTATTATTAATCAATATACACAATCATTATTTATTAATGAATGAATACCAATGTTGTGATCATAGTTTTTTTTTGTCTTTTATTTTTCACTTGATTAGAGAGTAAATTATGCCAAACAAGAAACTATATTCATTGGCAAACTTTTTTGCTTATTCTTGGGGAAATGGTTAAAAGAAACATATAATTTCTTGTCTAGTATAATTTAATAATGTTATAGTTAGCAAACATTATTATTATTATTATTATCATTATTTAGAAATCCTTCCTTCTATTCCTTCCATCCAGTGAAACACTAATATACTTAGAGTAGCATTGTGTACACTTGAGTATATTCAAGGGGGGATACTTCGGATAGTATTTTAGCACCATGATGGAGTATATACAAAGTTATTTGGAATTGTATTTTAATATCGTGCTGGAGTATACTAGATTTTAGTGTTATGCTAAAATCTAAGGTATAATATTTTGGTCAAATGAACCGAGTGTGCCATAATACAGAGATTTAATATTAGAAGTGCTGTAAATAAAATGATGCATGACATTATATGCATAAACATGACAACTACATCTGAAAATGTGACATTAGTTACATGGAATACAATAAGAAGGACAGCTAAAGCTTTGTCTGAAAATAATGCCACATTTTCAGAGGTGGTTATCGTGTTTGTTTTTTGGGCACAAATGACTTGGAAGATGAGAAAAGGGTGTTCAAAGATATTTGATTACTATCAGGAGGGGAGTAGAGATGATGGTGAATGCCATGAAAGCTGGGCTGAAATGAGTCAAAAACGTTGCAGTTTTTATGGAGAGAATATCAGAAAAGCCTTGAATTGTTCAAGAAACATGGGATATATTTGAATGGGTTTGGGCATTTGGATTGGTTGTGTCAGAAAGAAAATGTGCAGATGAGTAATTAATTAAGCAAGGAAATGCAAATAGCTTCACAAAAGGCAGATTTTCAGAGAACAATACGAGGGTGGTCTGAAACGTTCTCGGCCTAACAATGAAAAAATGAATTTATAATTTCCAAATTATTTTTATTTTTCAACATAATCTCCCTTAAGGTCTGGTGGTTAGCCTAGAGCAATCAGGAGGAGATATCCCCATGCATATGATTGTGGCTGTGCTCTTCGCAACCATATGTCTGGGTAAGGAGTGTCCGAGGTTCGATTCCCGTCGGTGATGCGAGGAACGGAAGGATCTTTCTCAACCAAAACCAAGTTAGTCGGTCTTGGGGTAGACAGTAGAGTTTTTCCCCAGTTTATCCTGGGGTATTTCATCCCTCAAAGCAGGCAAACCGGCCTTGAGAACTCAACAATACAGGACATGGGATACATCGAGGCATAGGGCTGACCACCTTATCCTGTGAATGATTGAGGTCCAAAGATTAATAAACCCTCGATACTGCAAAGAAAAGGAAGATGAGATGTCAGATGAGAGGATCTCCCTTAAGACTAATACATTTATTCCAGCAATGCTCCAGCACCATTATCCAGTCCCTATAGTAGTTCTCAGTAAGATCTGCAAAATACCCCTCTACAGCTGCAATCACCTCTTGATTTGAAAAAAAAAAAAAATGCTGACCAGCGAGGAAGATTTTTACTTTTGGGAAGAGATAGAAGTCAGAGGGAGCCAAATCTTGGGAATGGGGTGGATGTTCCAACAATTCATAGTGCAGATCCCTTAATTTTCCCATTGCCAAAACACCTTTGTGGACAGATGAATTGTCCTGATGAAAAATGATTTTTTCTTCTGCAAACGGGTCTTTTCTCAAGAATTTTTTCATCTAGTCTGGTTAAAAATCAGAATAATATTCTTCATTATTGTTTTACCTTTTTCAAGATAATTAATAAACAAAATGCCTTTAGCATCCCAAAACACCAATGCCATGACCATTCCTGCTGATGAAACAGACTTTGTCTTCTTTGGCACTGAACAACCCACTTCTGTCCATTATTTTGACTGCTGTTTGGATTCTCGTGTGTAATGGTGAATCCAAGTCTCATCCATAGTAATAAATCGATGCACAAAATCAGTTTTATTCTTGTTAAAACACTCCAAGCACTGTTCAGAGATTTTCATGAGAGAGTGCGTTTTGATCTGTTGTGAGCAAGCTCGGCAACCATCTTGCGCAAAGCTTTTTCATTTGCAATTCTTCATGCAAAATATATCCTATGCATTCTTTTGAAATGCCTATAGTCTCAGCAATTTCACACACTTTGACTCGCCAGTCATCACATACCATATCATGCACTTGATCAATGATTTCTGGTGTTGTTACACTTTTTGGGCATCCTCGACATGAAACATCTTCAAGGCTGGTATGGCCATGTTTAAACTTGGTAGCCCATTTCTTAATTGTTGAAAATGAAGGAGAAGAGTGACCATAAACTTTTATGAACTTCAAATGAATTTCTTTTGGCGTTAAACATTCTTTTACAAAGAATTTTATAACTGCAAGATACTCGATTTTATCCATTTCCAGGGATACAGACAACACTATTGCTTCAGACAGCTGTATAAAACAAACTACTACTTGATAGAATGACTTGCAATTTCACATGGATGCTTATGATAGATGTACCAACTTGGAAAAAAAATCTTCCTGATAGTGTTGTCCTCTATGGTCGAAGAAATGAAAAATATAAAAATGTATCCTAAAAGTTCTTTTGAAATGCCTATAGTCTCAGCAATTTCAAGCACTTTGACTCGGCGGTCATCCAATACCATAGCGTGCATTTCATCAATGATTTCTGGTGTTGTTATACTTTTGGGGCGTCCTTCACATGGATCATCTTCAAGGCTGGTACTGCCACGTTTAAACTCGGTAGCCCATTTCTTAATTAACTGTCGAAAATGAAGGAGAAGAGTGCCCATAAACTTTTATGAACTTCGAATGAATTTCTTTTGACGTTAATCCTTCTTTTACAAAGAATTTTATAACCGCACGATACTCAATTTTATCCATTTCAAGGGATACAGACAACACTTTTGCTTCAGACAGCTGTATAAAACAAACTACTTGATAGGATGACTTTCAATTTCACATGGATGCTTATGACAGATGTACCAACTTAGAAAAAGAAATCTTGACAATAATGCTGCCATCTGTGGTCGAGTATGAGAACGTTTCAGACCACCCTCATACTTTTTAGTTTGGTATTGTAAATATGTTTTTTTAAACGCCTTGGTTTTATGTATGTTTTATGAATTTTAATATGTTTTACTTATTACATCTGTTTTATGTGCATCTTTTACATTTGTTTGTTACACTGATTTTATGCTATCTTATTTATTAAATACTATACGTCTAAGAAATGTTTCATTTATGATTTTTTTTATTATTTTGACATTTTTATATATAATGCAGCTTTCTAATGAGACCTATATAAGCCCCTAATTTATTACACACTTCATGGCACAAGGACTGCTATAGTCATATGACTATGGCTCTGCTTGAGTCATTAAACTCAAAAGCAATAATAACACTAGAATATTTTTAGAGAACCTACCTTCCTAGTCCTTCTAAACCCTTTTGAACAAAGAAGGAAAGGACAGCATTTTCCTTTGCTTTTCACCTGTAGAATGGATGATAAGAAACACTGTTACATTTATACTGGTGCCATATGTCTTTTTGTTTCTTACTTCAGTTATCAAATGATGTATCAGCGGTATCATTACTTCTTTGGAACATTGTGAAAATCCCTGAAAAATTTCTAGATGAAAAATTCATGCAGAAGATTTTTTTTTGCTCAGTGTCAGAGTTTCATTCTTGCCACTGAGCTATGCATGGACACCCACTATCTGTAATCAATAAATGGTTTCAGAAGCTGAGTGCTAGGTATCCCCTGGATTCTACACTATCACTACAGCAAGACGTGGACTCTGTCCCTAGATCATTGGTAGGACATCCACTGCAAGAATATTCATGTCTCATCTCCATGAACAGGTGTCCCATGAGGAATGGCAGAGCAGGAGTGGTCATATCCAGAGAAGTATGGAAATATACTAAAGAAAAGAGCTTTGAGGTCAGGACCGTAAGATTTTTAAATCATCTTCAAATGGGCTCTTATGCTTCTTTACTAATCCAAAGAATAGCAGAATTAAGGTCAACAAATTTGTTTGTCAGGACCAACTAGTGTATAAAAACTAGGTTAACAAATATGAGAGGATAGGAAACACTAGAGAGATGTTAATTACTAAAAGATGGTAGAGGAATTTTGCCATTTCATGGAAAATAAAATAAAAAGAAGAAAAAGAAAGAAAAAGGTAACGATAAAAAAAAATCTGTCTCTTCTTCTTTCAAGATCTAGGCTATAAACCTGTTTCAGAATCTTAAGCACTATTACTTTCATTTTTCGTCCAAAATTTTAATATGTTTCTTTTATTGTTTTACCTTTTGTTCATCTTACAGTATCACAGATTGCTTGAAAATGTAATTTAATATCTACATCATTATCTGTATCAAATGTTATATCTCATCCTAAATATTAAAAATGCATAAAAAAGTGCTGTGTTTATATAATATATATAATTCATTAATATTTAGAATTATTATATGGTGTTGTGTGTAGATGATGATGATGGCGGCATTAGGTGTAACTGGTGGATTAACTGGTGGCAACAGTGAGTTATATATAGTAGAGTAGAATGCTCTACTATATATAACTCAGTTAATTTTTCGATTCCTTGGAGGGTCACATAATAATAATATTGTTATATATGCTCATAATGAATTTAATAACCACTGCTTTGGGTAGCATCAGACTTCTATTATATTCCGTAATTTTTGTTCATTAACTCAGCAAAAGGCTTTGTTAAATAATCCATAAATGTCAAGTGAACATATATAAAATTCCTGTATTTTTTATTATTTGTTTTAGTATAAATCGTCAGTATAACTTCAACCTTTCCTGAATCTTGCCTGTTACTCTAATAACCAACCAACTGCAAAATAAAGGCAACTTTTTTTATTTAAAATCTTACTATATAATTTATTGGAAGTATAACCATGACATCTGGATAGGAGGGAATGACTATCCTAGTGCCCGAAAAATTTGTAGATGAAAAATTCTGGAGGCCAAGGCAACGACCACACCACCAGACTTTCCACATTTTGGCTGATAACCAACTTGAGGGAAATCATATTGCTCAAAAGTCATCAAGGAAATTTCATCAGACACCTGTTTTGGATAGAGATTCATGACCAGATAATGGTTTCCTTCCAAAAATGCATAAACAGAAAAATCAGACTTGCTACTTGGAATGTTCAGGGTATAACACACAAAGAGGAAGAACTAGATGCAGAACTAAAGAAGACAAAAGTTGATTTAGCAATTATTATTATTATTATCCCTGACACCTCCAGGAGTCCGAAGACTCATCGTGGGAGAACACCTACAACTGTCTCACCCACTACACCGAACCTCTACTATGAATCATCTCCATCAACGCCATCTACCGCCCACCTCCACCACAACTGGTATTCTATGTCTGTAAATTGCGCGTGTTCTGAAGGGCCGATCTGTCTGTATGCGGGATGAAAAACCCTAGTTTCCGGGAGAAAAAACCCTGCTACCTCCATATGAGATCGGCTAACTCACTTTCGATTGAAATCGTCCAGATAAATATTCCTCCAGTCGCGACGATAATCGAACTTAGGCCCCAATAATCACTGAAACAAAATGCCGGTGGATACGCTGATCACTCGGCCTGGTTGGCTGAGTGGTCAGCGTTTCTGCTCTCCAGCCAAAAGGCTGTGGGTTCGAATCCCACCGTGGACATGGATGTTTGTCAGTGAAGATACTTGTGGTGGTAGTGGACAGTAGATGTCCGTAGTGTAGATGATGGTATTTGCAGTTCATTGTAGTTGGTGGATTGAATGGTGGAGACAGAGTTGTAGAGTAGGTGCCCTCCCGCGATGAGTCTCTGGACTCCCTAGAGGTGTTACATAATAATAATAATATTAATAATAATAATAAAAAAGCTAAGAGGAACAAATGAATGAGAACATTATACACAAATATATTGCACAGTTGGAAGTGAATAGAGAGCTAGAGTAGGATTAATGATATGGATGAAGAAATATTAGAAAGAAAATATAGAAAGTTACAACTATTCCAGTGAAAGATTGTTAAAAGAAAAACTAAAAAAAAAAGTAATCTAACAATTATAGGAGCATATATCCCATTGGAGTTCTTCAGGGAGTCTTTGGCACCATATGTTTTCATTATTATTGTTTGGCAACTCCAGGGAGTCCAAGGACTCATCGAGGAAGGGCACCTGCTCTACAGCTCTGTCTCCACCATTCAATCACCAACTGACCGCAACTATACCAACGCCATCTCCCCCCGACCACCACCACTAGAATTTTCATAGACAATCACAAACATCCATGCTCACAGCGGGATTTGAACCTGCAGCCTTTTGGCTGGAGAGTGGATACAGTATCCACTCAGCCAACCAGGCCTCCCCAAAACCACTTAGATAATTTATGTAAAAATGCAGCACTCATCAGATTGATAGTCAATAGCAGTAAAACTAAAATCCTAAAGAACAGAATAGAAGGAAATATTAAGCGAAATGACCACATTCTTAAAGAAGTAAATGATTTTCAGTACCTTGGTTTCTACATCGATACTTGGACAAAGTAAAAAGAAGCCATAAAGCGCTTCAGTTCCACAAAAGTTTAATATCTGGAAATCTACTCTCATCACTACAAATACTAAAAATCATCTATACTAAACCACCAGTTGAGCCATATTCACATATGGTGCCCAGACATGGAACATCACTACTCAACTTACAGTTAATATCATCAATAGCTTTGGGACTACATGCTTTCGACCATTACTAGGATATGCATGGCAAGACTGCATTCCCAGTACTGTCATTCTTGATGAAAGGGCAAAGGCCCCTAACAGAAACAATTGAAAAAAAATAAACTGAGATGGTTGGGACACCAACTTAGACATCTGGCTTCGCCTACATTCAGTGTTCTTGTACTACAGGCCAACTAGTGGACACAGAGGGAGAAGAAGACCAAGGAAAGAAGATGAGTCTCATTTTCTTTTTGAAGATGAGGCTCATGAACTATCTGACATTTATCAATTGACATGAAACAGAGCAACTGGCTCACTTTCATCTAATAGACTTTAACTCCATGAGTTTTTTGCTATATGAATATTTTTGTATATAATTCCCCATTCATACATGAATAAATGACGATGATGTCCAATAGAAGGTGAAGATAAAGAAAATGAAGAATTTTATAAGCCATTACAGAATATATTAGATAAAATAATCTGAAAAGATTTTATAGTAATATACAGTTCTGGATTCCCAGATTCTGTGGAGTATGAAGAAAAATAGCAAGTCTATGGAATACTTCCTATGAGAATAGATTAACAAAAATAGCTAATACTGGGTTTATTGGTTGTAATAAACTAGTTATTTAATTAAACCCAATAGTTTCCCCACATATGCTAGCAGCTTTGTCTGGGTTAGGAAGAAAAAACAAATATACAATAAATGGTAAATATGAATCATTACATAACTAAAAACCGAATATTTAGGAGCTGCAACTCAAAAATTAAATAAAAACAGAAATGGAAGCTAACATGGGTCAGTCATTGTTCAGCAGAAATAATGCAAAAGATGCATATTGGAAATGTCACTAATAACAGAGAAGACAGTTCAGGCCTGGCATTCCATTTCTCCTGTACTCACCACAATATTGAATGCATCAAGAGCTGCATGCCTTACATACAAGACAACTTCAGCTCCTACAACATCAAAGAGGCTAAAATAGTAATCTACACACAAGGCACTCTCAACAGAAGCAAAGGAAAGATTTTATGTGATATTTGAAAGTCTATTACTAGATCTTTCAACACATTGGACTTTTAATTTTTCTGAAAACTGCACACCTGCTGAACAATGACTGACCTGTGCCAGCTTCCACACCCCATGTATTTCTGATTTTACTTTTATTTACTTTTTTGCATATTCGGTTTTTAGTTTGTATACTTGTTTGTTCTTCCTAACCCAGATGAAGCAACTAGCACATGAAGCAAAACTAGTAGGTTTAATTTAATAACTATTACAACCTACAAATGCAGTCTTAGTTATTTTTATTGCATTCGTTTTTGGTACAAAAAATCAACATACTTATCAAAAATAGATTGACGTTCTGTAGGCTTCAAAAATTAGCTGATATCAAAAAAGAGAAGACATGATAGAAGCATTTAAATAAGAATAGAAGTTATTAAAGGGATTTTATAGGACTGACACTTAAGTTTTTTTTTTTTTTTTCCTGTACATGGCAAGAAAGGAGAGAACAAGAGGTCACAATGAAAGTTGTGTAAGAGTGTAGTAAGACTAAGTTTTTTTGCTTGGAGGTTGTGAATGGGTGGCCAGAGGTGGTTGTGGGTACTTAATCCATGAATGAGTTTAAGGAGAAGTGTGAAAGGTATTTGTGAATAATGGATCTCCCACGAGGATTCTTCTGGCTCTATGGAGATACCTGTATAATATTAATAATAGCGGGCAACAAAGCTACAAGAATCAGTAATGAGTCAATGCTGGTTATTCACAGCATAAATATAATTTATGCTATAATTAACCAATAAATCTATTTTCAGTGCCTGTTATTATTAATCTCTGGCCAGTTTATATTTTACAAGAATAAAAAGCAAGTTTGAGAAGGTCTTGCCACATCTGATGAGATAACTTTCATACAGTTGAAACTATCATACCCACCTGTATTTGTAAAATCTCATATGATTCTTTTCTGCATATTGAGAAACTGTTACTGAATGGAAGCACAGTGTGTGATGTGAGCAAGAGATTAGAAGCAAGAGATGAAGTGAAAAACTCAGGAGAGCGGTATTGAAGAAACAGAAGTGCCTGGCAGTGAAAAAGTGAAAACAGTAGTAGTTTGAGAGATGAAGAGAGAACGAGAATGCAAGAGGAACAGGAAAATGGGGCAGGGTGCTCAGGGAGAATGGATGTTGAAAGAGGCATTGAATGTGTGTGTATGAAGATAGAGTATATTGCATGGGTAGGGAAGATGATACTGAGCAGATAAGTGGTGATAAAGGTGATTGGGCAGGTGTGATGAAGAAATCACAACGAACAAGTGACTTTGATAAGACCTAAAAATGAATGAGTATGTTTGTTTACAAATGCCAGAAGTATTAGAAATAAGGGAGATAAAATGGTTTCACTGATTGAGTTCATTCATTCCAAAATCATTGGAATAAGTGAAATGTGGCTAAATGAAGATGATATTCTAATGAGTATACGGATGGAACAGTATTTTTAGCAAGGATAGAAAAGACAAAAAGAGAGAGGGAGTGCTGCTGATGATAGAAGGGGAATTAGGTCCACATAAATTAGACGTGAAAGAGGGAAATAATGGTAATGGGTATGAGGCAGTGTGGTATAACATGGAAGTTGACAGGAAGATATATTTAGTTGGATGTTGCTATAGGCCCAGAAATGTGGACGGTGGTGATGAAGAAATATATGAACAACTTGGATTGGTGAACAAAGGAAGGGTAATTATTACGGATGATTTTAACTATGGTGGTATAGACCGGAATGAAGAGATAGCATTTGGCGAGTTCGTGAAAAATAACTATCTCAGGCAACACGTGAGGATCAAGAGTTTTAGATCTGATATTTCACTAGAGGATGTAATTGTGAGTGGGGTATCACACTATCCTCCAGGTGGTGAAAGTGATCATGAAGTGATGACCTGGGTTGTGGCTAGCCATATGCATTTTTGTGAGGAAAGGATATATGTGGATTTAGTGATTATGACAAGCTTAGGAGATGGCTCGGAGCTATAGCATGGAACGAGCAGTTGAGCAGTAAAGAGATAAATGCCACTTGGAAACAGACAAAGAAATACATAACAGCATCAATGTGTGAATGTATTCGGTAGGCCAAAAGGCTGAATAAAGAAGTTGTAAAAATTGATAAATGAGGAGCTTAAGCATGAAATCTGGAAGAAGGACGTATGAAGATAGTCTGAAAAGTTCTCGGCCTAACAATGAAAAAATGAATTTATAATTTCAAAATTATTTTTATTTTTCAATATAATCTCCCTTAGCACTAATACATTTATTCCAGCGATGTTCCAGCTCCATTATCCCGTCCCTTTAGTGGTTCTCAGTAAGATCTGCAAACTACCCCTCTACA
Organism: Typopeltis vanoorti; assembly: GCF_054136105.1. NCBI lineage: Eukaryota > Metazoa > Arthropoda > Arachnida > Uropygi > Thelyphonidae > Typopeltis > Typopeltis vanoorti. The sequence goes on from NC_143560.1 coordinate 132,342,580, forward strand.
GCTGCAATCATCTTTTGATTTGAAGAAAAAGCTGACCAGCGAGGAAGATTTTTACTTTTGGGAAGAGTTAGAAGTCAGAGGGAGCCAAATCTGGAGAAAAGGCTGGATGTTCCAACAATTCATAGTGCAGATCCCTTAATTTTCCCATTGCCAAAAACCTTTGTGGGCAGGTGCATTGTTCTGATGAAAGGTGATTTTTTTCTTCTGCAAACTGGGTCTTTTCTCATGCATTTTTTTGTTTAGTCTGGTTAAAAGATCAGAATAATATTTCCTTGTTATTGTTTTACCCTTTTCAAGATAATTAATAAACAAAATGCCTTTAGCATCCCAAAACACCGATGCCATGACCTTTCCTGCTGAGGGAACCGACTTTGTCTTCTTTGTCCTGAACAACCACATTCTGTCCACTCTTTTGACTGCTGTTTGGATTTTGGTGTGTAATAGTGTATCCAGGTCTCATCCATAGTAATAAATCGATGCACAAAATCAGTTTTATTCTTGTTAAAACACTCCAAGCACTGTTCAGAGATTTTCATGAGAGAGTGCGTTTTGATCTGTTGTGAGCAAGCTCGGCAACCATCTTGCGCAAAGCTTTTTCATTTGCAATTCTTCATGCAAAATATATCCTATGCATTCTTTTGAAATGCCTATAGTCTCAGCAATTTCACACACTTTGACTCGCCAGTCATCACATACCATATCATGCACTTGATCAATGATTTCTGGTGTTGTTACACTTTTTGGGCATCCTCGACATGAAACATCTTCAAGGCTGGTATGGCCATGTTTAAACTTGGTAGCCCATTTCTTAATTGTTGAAAATGAAGGAGAAGAGTGACCATAAACTTTTATGAACTTCAAATGAATTTCTTTTGGCGTTAAACATTCTTTTACAAAGAATTTTATAACTGCAAGATACTCGATTTTATCCATTTCCAGGGATACAGACAACACTATTGCTTCAGACAGCTGTATAAAACAAACTACTACTTGATAGAATGACTTGCAATTTCACATGGATGATTATGATAGATGTACCAACTTGGAAAAAAAATCTTCCTGATAGTGTTGTCCTCTATGGTCGAAGCTGAGAACTTTTCAGACCACCGTCATACTTTGGAGGCAGTACAAGATGAATAATGCTAATAATCAGTTACATGAAGAATATAACAGTTCATAAGGTTCTGCTATCCAGGTGGGAGAATGAGTAAGATAATTATGGTGTTAAACATGTCGAAGAAATGAGCAAGAGAGTTAGTCATGATTGTGGGGACAAATTATCTAAGTGACATAAGGTTGATATGAGGACAAATATCAGGAGACTATTGAAAAGAGTGAAAAATAACAGTGTAGTAGGAAAGGCTGTCAGTGTGTTGCTGAGGTATGACGATGATGAGTTGCCACCGAGAGCCAAAATCATGAATGGTATGCTAGCGGAGTTATGTCAGGCGAAGGGAGTACAGTTTATTGATGTATGACATGTGTTAGAGGAAGAATGAAATCATACAGGCATGATGGGTTGCATTTGAATGGCTTTGTGGTGAGTACACTGGAGAAAGTGTTGCTGGATGGAAGTACAGTGTGTAATGTGTGCAAGAGATCAGAACAAAGAGATGAAGGGAAAAATCAAGAGAGTAGTATTGAAAAGACAGAAGTGCTTGGCAGTGGAAATAGTAGTATTAGTGTGAGAGATGAAGAGAGAATGGGAATGCAAGAATGGTTTTCATGGTGATGAGGATATGTTGGAAAGGATCCAGAGAAGATTCACAAAAGTGGTCAGTGGTCTTTGAATTGCGATGTATGAGGACGGATTGAGCGAATGAGTTGCAAAGCCTTGTGAATACGTATGATTGTGTTATGTAAACTAGTCGTGTTGTTATCATGTTGACATGGAAGAGATTTTTAATAGAATGGGTGAGGGGCTAGAACAAGAGGCCATTGCTGGAAACTGTATTAAGAAGGTGTGTGTGTGCATTGGAGCAGGTTCTTTGCATGGAGAGTGGTTGATGAGTGGAATGCATTGCCTGAGTGTGTTGTAAATGTATACATTTGGAATCAGGTTAAGCCACAGTTGGATGAGCACTGTGTGCAATAGTATGTACCTCCCACCATAAGTCTCTGACTCTATGGAGGTTAGATGATAATGATAATAATATCAGACAGGATTGCTACTAATATAGAGGCATATTCAATGAGAATAAATTTATTCTTAAATTTATATCATAGTGTTATAGTTATTAATTGTTATATTAATTGTTTATTTTATGAATTTTCTCATTTTTATTTCTAATCACATTAGATACTTTTAGGGAATTTCTATAATATGTGATTTTTTGCTTATGACTAATTATCATTTCTATGTATTTCAGAATGTGTCATAAATGGCAAAAATTTCTGTCAAAATAGTGGAGTTTGTCTATCTGAAATGAAATTTCCAGCATGTAGGTAAGTATAAGTTTTATTTCCATTGCTGTGTTTAGATATTTGGTGCATTCCTGTTGACTACACCACTACATATTAGATATAATTCAACTATATACCTTTATAATTTAACTACACACCTTTTTTTGTTTCCAAGTGGTTTGAATTTCAAAATAGAAAAAAAAAAAAAAACATATATATATATATATATATATATTATTATTATTTTTGTTATTAAGTGACACCATCAGGGAGTCCAGAGACTCATCGATGGAGGCCACCTACTCTACAACACTCTGTCTCCACCACTCAGTCCACCAACTACAACGAACCGCAACTACACCAACAACATCTACCGCCCACCACCACCACCAGTATTTTCATAGACAATCACAAACATCCATGCCCACGGTGGACCTGCAGCCTTTTGGATGGAGGAACTTTTGGTTCATTATGCTAACCACTCGGCCAACCAGGCCAGCATATATATATATATATATATATATATATATGAAACTAAACCACAAGTCATACAAATACATGTCCCTGAATATCATATATAAAACGTATCCTCTTAATTAATCGTATTAACCATTTAACCCATTAAGAGATTGAGCCTTCAGACATATTTATAACTTGAAAAAAATTCTGTACTTTTAGCTTATTTTCTAAAGGAGCACCCCTTCTATTTAACCATTGGCTTTTTTTTTACTGCAGTTAAATTAAGATATGAATGATATGTATTTTAAACATAGATTAAAAAATAAATAATATGACAAGATAATTTTTGACATAACTTTGGAGAATCTTCATGTTTGCTTTAAAATTTTTTGATGAGATAACATCAGAAAATATAAAATTGATAAAAATATAAACGATGCTCTTAAAACAATAATGAGCTACAATAGGAGTTTAAGGAACTATTAGTTAGATTAAAAATGTATGGAACTTTTTTCAGTCGAGTATAGAGTAGAGATAAAAAATATGGAAACTGAACATATGGAAATTAAAATATAAAAATTAAAAATTAAAAACAGAGGAATACATACAGTGGTGCCATAATGGGCTCATGCAAATAATGAACAACTGAAAAATAAAAGTTAAAAATAGAAATATGCCTTTACAGTGTGCAAGCCATTTCAACATATAAGTCATCTTCAGACTCAAGGAAATAATATTTCCTTGAGCTCTGAATAACTCTGATAGATCATTATTGTTTTAAGAGTCCCATTAAATGAAGAGACAGCATAATGAACCAAAGAGAATGAATTTCTTGAGTTTTTTAAGGGATAACTACCTTAAGCAGAGGGTCTTGGATTTGATTATATCATTAGAAGATATTGTTTTAAATGAAATGGCAAATCTTCCTCCAGTTTGTGAACATGACCATGAAGGGCTCACTTGGATGGTGGCCAGCGATATCAGGACTTTTATGGGAAAGGATTATATATAGAACTATAAGGCAGGCGATTATGACGAACTCAGGACACGGCTTACAGTGATATCATAGAATGAGGAACTGAATGGGAAGGAAATCAATGCTGTTTGGTCCACACTCAAGAATTATCTGGCAGAGGCAATGACTTGGTATATTCCAAAGCTCAGGAGATTAAATAAGACAGGTGTAAAATGGATCACTGAAGAGGCGAAGCATGAATTCTGGAAGAAAAAGGCATTGTGGAGGCAGCAGAAGATGCATTGAGATGAGGAGTACAAAGAGCAAGCAAGGAAGGTTACTCACTTAGTAAGGATAGCAAAAGTGCAGTATGACAGCAGTTAGCAAATGATGCTATAAGAAATCCTAGGGAGTTTTTTGATATGTAATATTTAATTTAATTTTGAGCAGTGGAAAAGGGGATGAGGACCAGCGATGGTGAGTGAGCAATAGGTATATGAGGAAGTGAGTAAATTTGATGTCAACAAGGCCACGGGACTTGATGGTATGTCACTATGTGTATTGAGGGAATGTTCCAGGGAGTTAAAAACACCTTTAGCTTACCTTTTTTAACATGATTCTTAGATGGGCCCAAGTTTCAAAGGAGTGCAAAGAGAGAAAAATTGTTCCATTTCATAAAGAGGGTGATAAGACTGAGGCATCAAATTTCAAGCCAATCTGCTTGTCTGGAGTTGTGGAGATGTTAGAGAAGGATTCAGAACTGGGTTAACAGCAGCAGAATTCTCTTTGATGGACAGCATGGGTTTGCTAAAAGATGATCATGATTTAGCAGTCTGCTTACCTATTATTATTATTATTATTAAACAAGACCTCATGGAGTCAAAGACTCATCTGGGCGGTCCTTTTATCACACACACATCTCATCATACCGAACCTTCAACACACTCAAACTCCTTGCAGACACCACACTCTCAGGCAAGGCATTCCAATCATTCACAACTCTGCACGGAAAAAACCTGCCTCTCACTCCCCTACTCACACCCTCTTTATACAGTTTCCAGGGATGACCTCTGGTTCTCCCTGGTTATAAAGAGGTGACAAATACATTAAACAATTGGGGGATGCATATACAGTGTTATATTTAAATTTTGGAAAGACCTTCAATATGCTGTAACATGACAAGCAGATTAGTGCATTGGATTGGAGATTAGCTGTGCGATAGGTATCAGCTGGTCGTGTATTGACATGTGATATCAAAGAAGAGAAAAATCTGACTTTTTACTGTGGTTAAATTAACACATAAATGATATGTCTTTTAAGCATATACATAAAATAAAATGATATGAAAAGAGTAATTTCTGGCATACCTTTGGAGAATTTTCATATTTGCTTTAAAATTTTTTGATGACATGACATCAGGAAATATAAAATTGGTAAAAATATTCGTCATAATCACCTGCCTTATAGTTCTATATATAATCCTTTCCCACAAAAGTCCTGATATCACTGGCCACCACCCAAATGAGCCCTTCATGGTCATGTTCACAAACTGGAGGAAGATGTGTTATTTCATTTAAAACAATATCTTCTAATGATATAATCAAATCCAATACCCTCTGCTTAAGGTAGTTATCCCTTAAAAAACTCAAGAAATTCATTCTCTTTGGTTCATTATGCTGTCTCTTCATTCCAGTCTACAATATCATAATTGAAATCACCCATAATGATCACCAAAAGCCAGACCAATTTGCCTAAGCATTTCCATCTCACTGCCTTCGACATTACCAGGACTAGAGTAACATGCCACTAAACATTTCATGTCCACCTCACTACACATCATACTGCTTCAAAACCACTGTCATTTGGTCCTTGGATCTCCACTCTAGATGAGCACAACCATTATGCCATTATTAATAGCACGCCTCCCCCCCTTTTTACTTTGTCTGTCTTCATAAAAGACTACACGTACCTCCATCTCTATTCCTGTCAGAATGTGATCCTCATTCAACCATGTTTCACCTATTTCAACAATTTTGGGTGAATGAACTCTATTGATGCCCAAGAGTGGTCTGAAAAGTTCTCTGCCCAACAATAAAAAAACGAATTTATAATTTCTCCAGTGCCATTATCCCATCCTGTAGTGGTTCTCAGTAAGATCTGCAAAATACCCCTCTACAGCTGCAATCACCTCTTGATTCAAAGAAAAAAGCTGACTGGTGAGGAAGAGTTTTAGTTTTGGGAAGAGATAGGTCAGAGGGAGACTAATCTGGGGAACAGGGTGGATGTTCCAACAATTCATAGTGCAGATCCCTTAATTTTCTCATTGTTAAAACACCTTTGTGGGTAAGTGCATTGTCCTGATGAAAGGTGATTTTTTTTCTTCTGCAAACTGGGTCTTTTCTCATGAATTTTTTTGTCTAGTCTGGTTAAAAGATCAGAATAATATTCCCCTGGTTATTGTTTTACCCTTTTCAAGATAATTAATAAACAAAATGCCTTTAGCATCCCAAAACATCGATGCCATGACTTTTCCTGCTGATGGAACCAACTTGTCTTCTTTGGCACTGAACAACCAGCTTCTGTCCACCATTTCGTTTTGACTGCTGTTTGGATTCTGGTGTGTAATGGTGAATCCAAGTCTCATCCATAGTAATAAATCGATGCACAAAATCAGTTTTATTCTTGTTAAAACACTCCAAGCACTGTTCAGAGATTTTCATGTGAGTGCGTTTTTGATTTGCTGTGAGCAAGTGCAGCACCCATGTTGCGCAAAGCTTTTTCATTTGCAATTCTTCGTGCAAAATATATCTTACACGTTCTTTTGAAATGCCTATAGTCTCAGCAATTTCACGCACTTTGACTCACTGGTCATCCAATACTATATCATGTTTATCAATGATTTCTGGTGTTGTTACACTTTTTGGACTTCCTTCACGTGGATCATCTTCAAGGCTGGTACAGCCACATTTAAACTCGGCAGCCCATTTCTTAATTGTTGAAAATGAAGGAGAAGAGTGCCCATAAACGTTTATGAACTTCAAATGAATTTCTTTTGGTGTAAACCTTCTTTTACAATGAATTTTGTAACTTCACGATACTCAATTTTATCCATTTCAAGGGATACAGACAACACTTTTGCTTCAGACTGCTGTATAAAACAAACTACTTGATAGAATGACTTGCAATTTCACATGGATGCTTATGATGGATGTACCAACTTAGAAAAAAAAATCTTGCCGATAGTGTTGCCATCTATGGTCAAGGCCGAGAACATTTCAGACCACCCTTGTACATCAGTTATGAGACAAATACCGTAAAGCAATGAACTGAATGTTCTATGCACCCTGTCTTCTACTCACTGGGATGCTGACAGATGTGCTTTGCTTCATTTGTACAGGCACTGATGAGATCAAAATGGGATTATGAGTCCCAAGTCGATGCTTCTGCCAGGGAGAGTGCACTGTGATGACAAGACTATATTCACCATCAAACCATCAGAATTGCAGTTGGTGCATTTCGAACATCATTGCTTCCTAGTGACATATGAGCTGTGCATAATGATTTGCAGAAGAGTGGTTTGCGGGAGGGGTTCATAGCCATGCCCTCACCAATCATCATTTGCTAAAGTGAGCTAGTTTTGAGGTGTCTCCATTAGCGGTGATTCAAACTTAACATTTATTTCCATTTTATTTCGTGTGTGAACTACAGAAAATGTAAGATCATATATATAAATGATTAAAAGCATACATTTAAAGAAATAGACATTAAAAGAATATGAATCAAAAGCATATATTAAGAGTCAAGAATGCCAATTGCATAAAATATTAAACAAAAACATAAAATGTCAAATTTCACTCATCCAATGATTAATATACTTTAAAGTACCATAAAATAAAATATTGTTCCATAACTAACATTTTGCATTTTGATTAATTTACTTGTTTTTCTGCCATTACTGATTATTTTCTGTGTACCCCTGAACAGCCCAGCAGTACTCCCAGGTATATGCGTACTACCGGTTGGAAACCACTGCTCTAATATATATTAGAGCAGTGGTTCCCAACCGCTGAGTGTTGGGAACCACTCAGCGGTTCCCAACACTGAGTGGTTCCCATATCCGCTCTCCAGCCACAAGGTTGTGGGTACAAATCCCACTGTGGGCATAGATATTTGTGATTGTCTGTGAAAATACTAGTGGTGGGCAGTAGATACCGCTGGTGTAGATGATGATGGTAGTAGCGGTTCGTTATAGTTGGCAGATTGAGTGGTGGAGACAGAGTTGAAGAGTAGGTGGCCTCCCTTGATGAGTCTTTGGACTCTCTGGAGGTGTCGTGTAATAATAATAATAATTATAATAATATATATATTATATAAGATATAAGTATATCTGTTATATAGTATATCTATTACTAAAGACAACCAAATTAATAAAACAAGAATCCCCTCCCCACATAATATTGGTAATTGGATTTCATGCGTGGTATGAGGGGGTCTGGAAAGTTCCTGTAAACACCAAGAACAAAAAATTATATTAAAGCAACTGGTATTAACCACAAGAAAAATCATACAAGGATATAAGAACAAAAGTTACTTTCATAACGCTTCTAATAGTATGTTCTTTCTTGAGGTTATATCAGTTGCTTTAATATCATTTTTGTTCTAGGTGTTTATCAAAACTTTCTGTGTGTGTGTGTGACTTCTCACAGTAAATCTTTTGATGATAATGATAACAATAATGATAAATATAAATGCTAGACTCTGTAAATAATATCACCCTCATCCATTGAATTCTGTATATGAGTTCTTACTAATTTTTTGGAAATCTTAAAAAACACGGGGAACATACAAATTGGTCTATGGTTGTATACCACATCTTATGTAATGGCACTGTGTTACTCCCCTGTCACTTCTCAGAAACTTGGATCAGTGCAAGATTTAGCAACATTTAGCAACATTTAGAGCAGGGGGGGGGGGCTTTTTTTTTCTGCCAAGGGCCATTTGGATATTTATAACATCATTCGCGGGCCATACAAAATTATGAACTCAAAAATTAGCCTGCTATATTTGCTCAGACATTTAATTAACTCACCTTTAATGTGATGGCTGGAACTGCTTCTCTTTAGTGAGGCATGTTATGTTAGCTGGTATTGATGATGTTGCTACTTGCAACTGCTTTTCCAGGTTTGTGTCGGTCAGTCTGGAGCGCAGTCGACTCTTCGCGATGGTAAGCTTTGAAAAGAACTGCTCGCAGCAGCAAGTTGTTTTGAACACAGATGCATTTTTCAATGCATGTCTCCTCAAAGTGGGAAATTCATCATTGCTTATGTAACATTTATAGAACTCAAGCAGTGGGAGGTTGTTGTACCTAGCTTTAAGCTCATCATTGTTTTGCAGCTGAATGATTTCGTGTTGTAGGTTATCAGGCACATCAGTTGGCTTGTCAATCCCTTTGTTTACTTTTCACATACTTGAATTTTTCATTAACTGCCTCAATTAGTTTCGCACATTCACCAGCATATTCAAGTGTCATAAAAGGCTTTTATCCTTCTAGAGTGGGGAAATTCACCATGTTATTCCTTTCGAGTTGCACTTTCCACACCCTTAGTTTAGCTTCAAATGATTTCATGTTTGAAAGCAGGCAGCTGAGAAGCTGGTTGGGGCCCTGCAGTTCAACATTCAGCTCTGAGAGGTATTTGGTAATGTCCACCATGAACGCTAGAGCACATAGCCACTTGCTATCATTGAGTTCCCTGACAGGTTTTTCCCTTCATCTCCATGAAATGCTTGACTTCATCCCGCAGTTCGTAAAACCGCATGTTCCCGCAACTCAGCCACTGCACTTCACAGTGATAAACAAGATCACTGTACTCAAATTCAAGATCATTCAGCAACTCCTTAAACTGGTGGCTATTAAACCCTCTGCTTTTGACAAAATGTATGCATGACACTACTGTTGAACATCGCATTGTTAATCCTCTCATTCATCCATTTTACACAACGTTACTCAGCTGTTTTATCTTCAGAATACATTCACACATTGATACTGTTATGTATTTCTTTGTCAGTTCCCAAGCAGCATTTATTTCCTTTTCACTCAACTCCTCATTCCATGCTATAGCTCCAAGCTGTTTCCTAAGCTTGTCATAATCACCAGCCTAGTACTTCCACATATACCCTTTCATCACAGAAGTCTGCATATAGTTAGCCAGAACTTAGATGATCGTTCATGATCATTCTTACCAACTGGAGGAAAATGTGAAACCCCACTCACAGTTTCTTTCTGTGATGAAATAATCAGATCTAAAACTCTCAATCCTTGAATGCCCTCCTTTATATGCTGCCCAAAATAGTTATCTCTTCATTCCTATCTATACCTCCATAATTAAAATTGCCATAATAATTACCCTTCACTTGTTCACTAATTAAAGTTATTTATACATTTCTTCATCACCACCCTCCACATTCCTATAGCAATATGCAACTAAATATGCCTTCCTATCAATTCCACTTTACACCACACTGACTAATTATTTACATTGCAACTGCTTTCCTCTTTCATGTCTGTCTTATGTGGACATAAATTCCCCTGCTATCATCAGCACTCCCTCTCCCCTTCTTGTACTTTCTAACCTCACGAAAAAGTACTGTATCCTTCCATTTCTATTCCCATTAGGATATCATCTTCATTCAACCATGTTTCACTTATAATTATTATTATACGGATCCCTCCATAGAGTCTGAAGATTCATTGTGGCAGACCCAATCTATCCATACAAAATATCATACACCTCACCTTGAACCCATTAACCTCTCTACCAGCCAGGACGGATGAAATAGTGAGGCCAAATTGCATTTATACGTGTAATTCAATAGGTGTTACAGAATCATATCCAGATTTTGCTGGATGTCTATAGACATCATGGCCATTTGGGGTATTAACAGAAAAAGCACTCATAACTGACTCTGGAAACCCATTCCACTTCACAACAAAAATTCTAGTCCTCACACCCTTACTAAACACACCTTTATTCAACTTATAGGGATGACCCCTTGTTCTGGTCTCTCTAGCCAAGTGCTGAAACATTCCCATGCATCAGTCCTATAAATTCCTTTAAGCAAATTAAATGTTTCTATCATATCTCCCTCTTTATCTCCTATCAATCAACTTCTGCAATCTACATTCACTCAATCTATCCTCATAGGAAACCACCCTATATATCTCTAACTTCAGCTATTTCCTGGAATACAGTGCCATCAATGTGATATACAGCTTGTAATCTATTTTTCTCAAAATGCATAACTTCACATTTCTCCACATTAAACTGATACCCATTATCTTTTGCCCATACTGACAGCCTATTTAAATTGTCCTGCAAGCTTTCCACATTGCCTTGATTAACTATTACTCTACCTAATTACACATCATCAGCAACAACCAACTGAGTATTTCCTTTCAGGTTATTTCCTATATCCTTTATGGACAAATTAAACAGCAATGGTCCCAACACTGAACCTTGCTGCACACCACTAGTCACCTGTTTTTGCCTCAATTCTGCCCCTCCACATATCTCTTTTTCATATCTGTCCAGCAGCCTCCCCCTTATCCACTTAACCAGTGTCCTGTCTATCCCAATTTGTTCTAATTTGTGTAACAGAGTTCTGTGCAGTATTCTGTCAAACGGCTTTGCAAAATCCTGCAAAATTCTTGTCTAGCATTTCCTTATCCAAATCAGCTCTTACTCTATTATAAAAATTGAGTAAATTACTGAGGCATGATCGACCCTTCACAAAGGCATGTTGACCCTAATACAGTATCGTATGTTTATCTTCCCATTCTTGAATTCTCTTTTTTACTAATTTTTCTAATACTTTTTACCACTACTCCTAAGACACTAATTTGTCTATAATTTGCTACTGCAGTCTTAGAACCTCCCTTATGCAAGGGAGTTATTTTGCCCTCTTTCTACTTGCCTGAACTCTACTAGAGCTGAAACTTAAATTAAAGAGCCTAGTCAGTGGCATTGCCAGTTCCCTTGCACATAGCTGATATCCCGTCTAATTCCACAGCTGTATTTACATTGAGATTCTGCAATATCACGAGAAACTCCCATTCATTCACCTCTATTCCCACATCAGTGTCTGTCACTTATGTTAAAGCAGTAACTTGACTAGGATGGTATACTCTTGCAAAGTGGTCACTCAGTAACTCAACTGTTTTATTTGATTCTGTCTCCTCGTGACTATCATCATTCATTAAGGTTAATCTTCCATAGTCATTCTTCCTCTTACTTGCTACATAATGAAAGAACTTTTTTTTGGTTTTGTTTTCTCCTGCATGGCTAGATTCAGCTCATAATCTGATTTTGACTTCCTTGTCATCCTGGTCACATTTCTTGCCTGAGCCTTGTACTGTTCACAAGTTTGCTGTGAACTTTCTCTTTATATACTCGCCACAGCATTTTCTTCTTCTGCAGCTCGTGCTTAATGATATTACGCATCCATCTAACTCCTACCCGATCAAACCTCCTTGCCTTAGGTATACAATTTAATACTGCTTAGTCTAGATGACACTTAACTATATCCCATGTACTACTACCATCCTTACTCTGCAGTGTTTTATGCCATGGCACAGATTTAAGCTTTTTCCTCAGCTTGTCATAATCACCTGCATCGTAATTCCACATATACCCCTTCTTGACAGAACATCCTTCATGATTTACAATCTCCCAAGTCAAGAGTCACTTTCACTGAAGTGACTCTTGATCACTTCATGGTCACTTTCACCAATCGGTGGCAATACGGTCATCTTGGTTATTAGATGGCTCTTCTGATCCTATGACCAGGTCCAATACTCTCCCACCCCTGGTCCCCTCCATCACATGCTGCCTTAAGTAATTATCTTTCAGCTGGTGTATAAATTATATTTCCTTTCTGCTATATGATCTTTCATTCTTCAACTTGAAGAATGAAAGATCATTGAAAGTTGAAGTTGAACTTGAAAGTTGAAGTCCCCCGTAATAATCACTTGTCCTGTACTCATTGTACTAATTTGGCGATGCATGTCTTCCAGATCATTTGTGGAATTCACTGGCCTATTATAACAACCAACTGTATATTTTGTCTTAATGGCCTTAATCTCACTCCAGACTGTTTCAAATGAAAAGCTACCCTCCTGTCTGCAGTTCATCTGCTATGATTTTGGGGTGAATAATCTCAATAATTGAAACCATTTCATCTATCTTATTTGTTATATTCCTGGCGTTTTAAAATAAATACAGCAGTTCACTTTTAGGTCTACAACCAGTCCTACCACTTGTTGGTTATGATTTCCCTGCATATGATCTTGGCTAATCATCTTTATCACTGCTTACTATGTATCACTACCCAACACATCACTTTGCTCAACTACCCCACTCACATCCCAATCTATTCTATTTCTATGTTGGATAAGTTCTAAACTAATCTACATAAGTTTAGAATATTGGAGCATTCTCAAAATGTATTTAAACAACATCATGGAAAAAAAAAAGCATTTGAAATATCAGGTCAAAAACATTCAGGCAAACTTCTCCAAGCAACAGCTATTGGAAGAATGTCCATAATGGTAGTGCACACAAAATGTTTTATTATTATTATTATTATTTTTATTATTATTATTATTATTCAGGTCTCCATGGAGTCAACAGACTCATCGAGGGAGGTCCCTCCTAGGAAACACAAAGTCTATCATACCACTCCTTAAACGCATTGACCATTCTCGCTCTCACCACTCTATCAGGCAATGCATTCCATGGTTCAACCACCCTCCATGCAAAGAAACCACTCCTCACCCTTTTTCTCACAGTTTCTTTTCGTAACTTCCAAGGATGGCCTCTTGTCATGACTCTTTCCTGCTGTTCAACTAAGTGAAAGAACTCTCCAGTGTCAACCCTGTAACCACCTCTTAACAGTTTAAAAGTCTCAATCATATCACCTCTCCTTCTATCCACCAAACTCTGCAGTCCACACTCCCTCAGCTGATCCTCTTAACTAACATTGTACAGTCCTGACACCATCTTTGTTATCTGCCTTTGTACCCTTTCCACATTTAATTTATCCCGTTCAGATCCTGGGGACCAGATCTGAGAACAATAGTCTAAGTGTGGTCTGATCAGAACTGGTAATTAGTTTACGGAATTAACAATACATATAAAGTATATTAATTAAAGATAACTTTAATAAATAACTTCTGTATTTCGGCAACGTCTTTGAGTGGGACATTAGCGAATTTGAGTGGGTTTCTTTAAGTGGGACATTAGTGAATAGAGAGGATTCACTAATGTCCCGCTCAAAGAAACCCTAGAGCTCATCCAAGCCAAGTTTCCTCCCGATATCTCAGCCCAATTTCAGTTCACTATGAACTCAGGCTATTTCGTTTGGCAAGGAAAGTTCTACAAACAGATAGAGGGGACAGCCATGGGTTCACCACTTTCCCCACCCTTGGCCAATTTCTTTATGGAGACCTTTGAAGAGAAAGCCTTAAACTCCGCCCCACAAAAACCCACTATTTGGCTTCGTTACATGGATGATGTGTTCGCTATTTGGCCACATGGCTCAGACTCACTCCACTCCTTCCTAACTCACTTAAACAACCAACACCCCAGAGTCCAGTTCACCTTAGAAAAAGAGGAAAACAACACCCTCCCCTTCCTAGACACTTTAATCACCCGCCAGCTTGATGGATCTTTGGTTTCCTCTGTTTACAGAAAACCCACCCATACTGGCAGATACATTCACCAGCAATCCCCCCCCACCACAATATGGGGTTATAAAAACACTATATAACAGGGCAAAATTAATCTGCTCAGATGACAAGGCCCTAACTACTGAACTAAACCACATCCACAACACTTTCTTAGCCAATGGCTATGATCCCAAAAAAATCCAAAAAATACTCAAACCAGTAAACCACAACCCCCCCCCCCCCACCCAATAAAGATTACACCAAATCTATCACCATCCCCTACATCCAGGGCACCTCTGAGAAAATAACCAATATCCTCAGAAAATATGACCTTACTTCCTGTTACAGACCATATAAAAAGTTGGCATCCCTTATCCGCTCTACCAAAGACCAACCACTTCCCCTAGACCTACCTGGTGTATACCAGGTCCCTTGCAGCTGTAAATTGTCCCACTTTGGCCAAACAGGCAGAACAACAAATATCAGGATTTCAGAATACAAAGACTACATCTGGTTTCACCAGTACAGCCGATCTGGGCTGGCAGACCATGCCTTAGATACCCACCACAGAATTCGTTGGAAGAAAACAAAAATAATACACCGCAGCAAGTTTAAATACGAGAGATTATTCAAGGAATTTTCAGCAGCTCTAAAAAACGTTCCTAATCTCAACAAATTTCGGTGCATGAAACTACCCCAAATTTGGGAGACTTACATTTTAAGAACTTCAGCCCAACTGCCAAGTCAACCAAATTAGCCCACCAGAAGGCACCATTAGGACTTTAGGAACAATATCAGTTTCTTGCTTTCTTCCTCATTTGCTTTTGTTAGTGCCTGCGTGCACATACCATATCTTTATGTTCCTGAAGATGGCAATGTGACGTTGCCGAAATATAGAAGTTATTTATTAAAGTTATCATTAATTAATATACTTTATATGCGTTGTTAATTCCATAAACTAATTAACAGTTATGTATGACCAACGTATAAGCCTTGCTACTAGAAAAGGTCTGATCAGAGTCTTATACAACAGAATGATAACCATTTTATCTCTGCAGGTCAGTGTCCTTCTCATTATTGCAACAATCCTCTGTGTTACCTTCACTACCTTTGCAATATGTCCCCTAAATTTCAGGTTTCTATCAATCATCAACCCCAGATCTCTTGTCTCCCCTACTTCCTCCAATTTAACTCCTCCCATAGAGTATGCAGAGTCCCATCGATGTGTCCCAAACCTCAAGACCTTACATTTTGCTGCATTAAACTGATACCCTCCCCCCATTCATTTGCCCATCTATCTAGCTTATTCAAATCCTCTTGCAGGGCTACCACATCTGCAGTATTACTAATAACCCTTCCCGACTTCGCATCATCCACAAACACCGAATAACATAACATTACCATTATCTGCCCAATGCTGTATACAGTCCCTCACTACTTTCTCCAAGATCTTACTAACTACTGATGACACACAAACTGGCCTATAATTAGACACTTCCAGTGTGCTACTGCCCTTATGCAATGGCACTATCTTACCTTCCTTCCATTCCATGGACACCTTTCCCACAGCCAGACTTTCATTGAAAAGCCAGGTCAAGGGCACTGTCAGTTCCTTAACACATTCTCTCAAAACTCGTGGTGAAATTCCAGTCCCACAGCTTTACTAACATAACTCTAGAGTACTCAGTATATAGAACACACGTTCCTCCTGCATCTCTAAACCTCGAACCTGCCCTCTCCCTCTAGTATTAAAATTGATTCCTCCAGGATGAAATACTCCAATAAAGTGTTCATTGAACATTCCCACAATGTCGTTCTCCCACAGTCATTTCTCCTCCTACTGGCCACATAGCTAAAAAATTCCCTAGGATTTTTCTTGGATATAAGGGCCAGATCTTTTTGCCTTCCTTACCATATTAGTCACTCTCCTGGCCTGTGTCTTATATTCTTCATGCATCTTCTCTTCACCTGTCTTCTTATATCTCTTCCATAGCCTCTTTTTCGCATGCAGTTTCTGTGTAATATTGTTTGTCATCCACTTTACTCCAAATTGTGTTTTCTTCTTCACTCGTGGAATACAGCTTACCATTGCTGCTAACAAATATTCCTTCATTCACAGCCTTCCAAAGCCTCCACTCTTAGAGGACATAGGTCATCACTTATCATAAGCAGTACTCCATTACCATGCTTTCCCTTCCTATCCTGCCCTAAAAATAATGTACCCAGCAACTTCTATTCCTGTTATTATATCCTCTGCTGTCAACCACATCTCGGTGATCCCAATAATCTTTGGCCAGGCTGATGCTATCAGTGCCACCAATTCCTCTCCCTTATTCTGAATATTCCTGGCATTAGTATAAAACATAAAAATGCCATTGCTTTTATACCCAGCATTATTCCCTCTAGACTCCACTGGGCTCAGCGTTACCTGATGTCGTCCCCCTTCTCGCAAGTACCCATTCCCACAAGAGGCCATCCCTGCTACCAGCACACTGACTCGTTCAGAACAGCAATCTCTCTAGATGCCTATATCCTTCCTCATTCAATTGCAAGCGGTCTCTCGCATACAATTCCTATCTGCTCTCAATTGCACTCCAAGCTTCCACATATTGCAATCCTCTCTTCTGACATATTCCCACTATTATGCCATTCAATATCACTGCTCTTCTGCTCAGCTCGTCACTATCATACCTAGGCAACACACACTATCTTTCTCTCTGTGTCTTCTTTTGTACAATCTCAAGCAAGGATCTCATATCTCTCTCTGCCCTATTTACACCACCACTGAAGTCATTTGTTCCCACCATCACAATCATCTCATCCACCCTTTCACCTCTCTTAACTGCCATAGCCACACTTTCTATCGTTCCTCCTGGCAAACACTCCTCACGCATCCTATCTTGAACACTATGGATCATTGAGTCCTCATACATTACACCTCTTACCACCCTATTCCTTGATTGCTCACATGCATCCCTAACTCTCTCTCTCCTGTAACACTTTCTCTCTGTGCTCCCCTACTTACCTTCCTTCCTGACATCACTCTATCCCTAGTCCCTGTGCTCCCTTGCATACCTCTCATTCCCTCTCTCCAGCTGTTTCCATTCTTTCCTCTTCTATCATTCCCATATCTGAAACTCATTCCCTCTCTTCCACTTATCCTATTCTATCATTCATACAACTCTCTCTCTCATTCCCTCTCTTCTACTGTTCCCATTCTCTCCTTTTCTATCACTCCCATAAATCTCTCTCATTCCCCCTCTTATACTGTTCCTATTTTCTCTTATTCTACCATTCCCATAACTCTCTCTCTCTCTCTCATTCCCATAACTCTCTCTCACTCCTCTTCTGATTCGCTTTGCATTCGTCTCTTCCATTTGCCTAATTTCATATTTCACACTTCTCATCTCAAATTCTCATCAATATGTTAAGCATTTAATTAGGAGTAATATTAGAGTAGGACCTCACGATATTCTTAATGAGAATATTTCTGTTGTAGTAAATGATAAAGGAGTGGTAGCAATCAGATTTTTTTTTTAATCTCATCCACATACTAAAAGCCACAAGACCTATAGCACACTAATGCCCCATGTGGGCAATAGGAATAGAAGAAAGGAGGAGTCTGTTCACATTTTGCTTGAACAGCTGAGATTGTAATCTTTTAGGAAGGCAGAGTGTGGGAGACTGTTCCAAAGAACAGAAGTAGGTGGAATAAAAGGAGAGGGAGTGAAGTTGGTTTGATGAGTTTTAAGATGGATTGTAAAAGGGTTTTGGTTAGCAGTGGTTCTTGTTTTAATGATTTTGGAGGAGAGTGGAGGAATAACAGTGGGCAATTCAACAGTGCACTGTCCATGAAAGTATTTGTAGAAGAGGCACAAGGCAGAAACTGACATATATTAGAGAGGGATCATTAATTATCTGGATTGCCCTCTTCTGGATAGAATCAAGCAATCTTAGGGAGGAATTTGGTGCACCACCCCAAATATGCAAGCAATATTCCATGGCTGGGCATATTTGCACTTTGTATAGAGTTAGCAGCTTTGAATATGTGAAGTAGTGTCTCATACAAAAAAGTACACCAGCTTTTTTGGTGGCTTCAGAAGCTACATTTGAAAGCTATCGTTGTGCCAGGAAAGATCGGGGATGCAAGTCAGTCCAAGAAGAGAAATCTGATCATGTTTAGATATCTTAGTATTACTGAAGATAAAGGGGAGAGATGGAAGCTCTTTCTTGTGAGAAATCAGACAGAACTGAGTTTTGGGGGTACTGAAGTTTACAAGGTTGTCCTTGCCCCATTCGGATATAGCTAGGATATCTGAGTTCATGTCCCTGGTCATGGTAGATCATGAGAATTCTAATACTTGAGCACTAACAAGTTTGTCAAATGAATTAGTTTTTCAGTGCCATTTATGCAAATCACATTTTCATTACCTTGCATTGTCTTACTGCTTACTGCCACTAACTCATCGTCATGTACACATGCTGTTTTATCAATCAACATTGCAAACTCGTTGCCACTTTTGCTTGCTGTCATACTGTTACCGCTCAAGCACTCAGCCTTACTGTCAAGTCTGTTTGCTCCCGTAGCTATATCCACGATCTTTTGCTTGCTACTGCTTACATTCAACAATATGTAATCCTTCACTTTCTGCAAATTTAAGTCTTTGTCCAATCTCTTTTCTTTGAGCCATACCTTTTTTTTTTTTTCACATTTGATGTCTGCAGACACCGTATGGTCACTGCCGTACCTCACATTGTTTTAGCAATGATGTTTTCTGCTAGAATAAGTGGTAGGGTCGCAGATTCTCTTTCCACATAAAGTTTGTAGGACAATCACAAACATTCATGCCCAAGTCACAAATTACAATTTTCTAATGACATATACTATCTATAAAAGTGTTGGAGAGATCCTCATAGAAATTATTATTTCTTCATCGGAATGATTGGATATGGGTGCACATATTTGTATTATACATAAATTACGCTGCTTATTGATTTTCAATCTAAGAGTTGTAATTCTCTGAGAGACTGGTTTAAAATCGAGAATGTTATTTTTCCATCTTTTATGGAAAAATTCTCCTTGACCATGATCTCTTTCAGCAGTATGTAAAATATAATTGCTAGTTTCAGAAAGTCCAAAAATATCACAATTTATTTTTTTCCAGTGGTTTATACAGCTGTTCTTTTCCATCCCCTTTCCAAGTTCTGATATTATAAGTACAGATGTTCAGTTTCCTTATCAGGGTGCTTTTCACAGATGTACTATCCAAAAAGGACCTCCCATCCAGGTTTGAGTCAATGCTATCTTTAGTCTGAGAAGTAGATATCACATTTGAGATGACATGCCCATTTTGGCCTCGGCTGCTACAGCCTTCAATTCTTATAAACTCCATTTGTTTAAGAGAGGGGTATTTAGTCAATCTTTCCATGATGACCAGGTGTCTTGAGAGTCAGCCTACCAGGTAAGGCAAAAAGATTGAGCCCTAGATAAATTTGTGCCTTATAATTGTGAAGTGAAACAATTTTACCTTCCTACCACTCTGTGATGTACTGTTGTAGGACTCTTGTTAAATAGTTAAACCAAAGATGCTAGCTCCCTGAAATATTCCCTTACCTGGGAGAAAAGACACACTCCTACTGCATGAGGAGAAAAAAAATATTGTAAAATAGGAACGATTCACCCCCCCCCCTTGAGTACTCTAATAGTATTGGGAGGAAGGAGCAAGAAGAAGAAAAGAAAGAAAGAAGAGCAGGGACCAGTCTGCAAATAATATAATGAATGTATATTACATGAAGTAAGGCATGGTCCAGTATCAGGCACCTTGGGTTTGCCACTCCCATATACTCGCTAAAGTGAGTACTTGAGAAATTTATAGCCTATCGCTACCACTGTTTAGTAAAACAATTTTACCTTCCTACCACTCCTTTATGACTTTTACTGTTGCAGGACTCTTGTTAAATAGGTAAGCCAAAAATGTTAACTCCTTGAAATATTCCCTTAAGATATGTGGTGATATGTCAAGAAATCCTGTTGTCTTATTCACATCAAGCTTACTTAACTCTTCATATACCTCTTCAAGAAAGCCATCTACTCCATCTCACCAATGGCCCAAAATAGATCAGACCTCCACAGTACACTAGTTTTATGTGCTGCAAAGATTTTCACATCAATGAGGATGAAACACACTGATCAACTGCTCACTGAATACTTTATGTCCTCAGCAGCAGTTACTAATGTACCATTTTTCATCCATTAACATCATCTTTCCATAATAATTCTTTTTTTCTACTTGCCACATATCAAAGATACTCTCTAGGAATTTTGTTAGCCTGGCAGCATCTATATTACTATTCAGTATGAGTGGAAATTTGCTACTTTCTGCTCTTGCTAATAATTTCTGATCTATAAAAGCCCCAGGTGACATTTCCACAGTGATCGCTACATGTGTTTTAACGCTGTCCAGTGTTCTACCTCAAATATTTTGTGTTCTCTCATTGCAGCCCATATGAGTGTCTCTCTTATTTTTGTTCCCAGAAAATCAGTTTTATTGTTTTATATTAGAGTGGTTGTAATCTGGTTTGTGGTAAAGAGGACTCCAGTTTCAAATAAGTTTTTTTGAAATAATTAATAGTATATAAGTGTATGTTCATTAGTAAGAGTTGCTGTAAATGTTGTGCACTTGTAGTGTTATTGGTGTGGGATATTTTGTTTAAATTTATTTACAAATTCGTTGATATTAGAGCTTAGCCTAGTAACCGGCAAAGGAGAGATGGCAGCGGCTTTGTGGGCAGCCATGCAGGAATTTAACTTTGACTTCACTCATTTCGTAAATGTGAGGTGTGCTATAAGTACTCATTTTATTACATTGATAAATTGTGGATATTTAAGGCAGATGGAAGGAGGGTGTGTGTGAAGTGTGAGCTGAATGAGGACTTGATGAGTGCAAATATGTTTATGACAGAAAGTGTTAGTAGCGAGAATGCCATGAGGAGAATGAGTGCTCATCTAATATAGAAGGAAGGTGTAAAAGAAGAATAGCAAAAAAATGTTTAAAAAGTTTTGAAAAAGCGAACGAGTAATCTGAAAAACTTGATCGATGGTAAGAAAGATGAAAGTGATGCAAATGTGGCAGAAGGTAACGAAATTGAGAGAATGAAAGTTTGATGCAAGGTTCGAAAGCTTGAAAAATCGAAAAAATGAATGAAAGCAAAAGTTTGACACAAGGTTCGAAAGTACAAAAACTTGAAAGCATGAATGAGAGAGGAAGATTGACGCAAGATTCTAAAATATGAAAATTTGAAAGAATGAATGACAGCAAAAATGTGACACAAGATTCGAAAGTTGAGTTGGTTAAGATGAGGCAAGAGATGAAATGGATATGGAATGAAGTTAAGAAAATTCAGGAAATGTATAGGAGAGCGAAAATGATTAAAACAAATAATGTTGGTATAAAAGAGGTAACGAAAGATCTTTGAGTGGTGTTATATGGTGATTCAATTACAAAAGGGGTGCTGGATGAGAGGATGCACAAGGTATGTTTTACTGTAGGTAGAATGAATAGAGTGATTGAGTCATTGGATAAGAGGGAGTAAGTGAGCAAAAGAGTTGGTGGTTTTAAGAGGTACAAATGACTTGACTGCAAACAAAGAACACATCAGATTGATCGTGTGGACAGACTTATGTGTTCGTCAAACATGTTGTTTATTATTTTAACGGTATAATAGAACACAGAAACTAAGTAAATAATTAATTTATTAACTTGATGCTGATATTTCACTGGTATTATAACCAGCATCTTCAGAGCACAAAAACACTGTTTGTCACAATACGCGAGACTAAAACAGCATGGTGTACTTAAACAAAATTGTAGCAGCAACACAAAGACTAGAGTCCTGATTTTGGCGCCCTCTATCTGGAAAAAAAAAAAAAAAAAAAAAAAAAACGCTATCATATATTACTAGAGTCCCAGAAAAGTGCTAGTTTTTCTTAATATGACTGTCTCCCAGATCTTCGGCAAGTTAATACAGCCATATTTGTTGAGATTTGGAGTGTGTTTTAGGGCTTCTGTCACCTCTAAGAACAATCTCTCTAATTTATATGGGTTTCTGTGTAGTACTTTTGTGTTTTTCCAGTTGATCCTGTGTGCAGGGGTATCCAGAGCATGGTCTGCTAGGCTCGACTTCCCATAATGATATTTCCGGACGTATCGTTTATGTTCGCTGATGTGGATATTCACAGTTCTTCCTGTTTGACCGTAGTAGGCTTGATTGCATGAGCAGGGTACTTGGTAGACTCTAGTAATATATGATAGCGGTTTTTTTTTTTTTTTTTTTTCAGATAGAGGGTGCCAAAATCAGGACTCTAGTCTTTGTGTTGCTGCTACAATTTTGTTTAAGTACACCATGTTGTTTTAGTCTCGCGTATTGTGACAAACAGTGTTTTTGTGCTCTGAAGATGCTGGTTATAATACCAGCGAAATATTAGCATCAAGTTAATAAATTAATTATTTACTTAGTTTCTGTGTTCTATTATACCGTTAAAATAATAAACAACACATCAGATTGATATCAAGAGGTTGCTTAGATGTTTAAAAGAAAATAGTGTGACAGAAAGGGTAGCAAGTGCCTAGGTATGACAGTGGTGAGATGAGGTGGAGAGCAAGGATTATGAATGGTATGTTAGCAGAAATGCGTAAGGAGAAAGGATTGCAGTTTGTTAATGGGTGGAATGAGTTTAAAGGACGAAGTCAACTACATATATAAGAGTGGTGGACTGCATTTGAATGGTTTTGGTGTGAGTTGCTTGGAGAGACTGCTGCTGGAAGGTAGAGAAGTGTACACAGAGAATGAATCTGATGAAGTGGAAAGCAATCTGGAAGAGCAGGAGAGTAAGACAGAAGAGATTGAAGAGGCGGTTATGAATGAAAGGGTGAGCGGCATGAGTATAAAGAATGTTTGTGTAAGATGGACAGTGAAACAGGGAAGCTCAGGATGGACAGTAGAACACAGCAGCAGAAAGGTGGATGCTCCAAGAGAATGTCAATGCATGTGTAGACAGGAAAAGAAGGGGGTGACCTGGGATCGAGAGGAAACAGTTGAATTTAAAGAGAGTTCTGAAATGAATAAGGACAAAGGAAAATGGTTTGAGTTGAGCATGGAGAAATCACATTAATATGAGTGGTATCAGTGGAACTAGCTATAGATCCAGGTACGAGCAGCTGTATTTGTATACTAATTCTGGAAATGTAAAAAACAAAGCAGATGAAATGGTTGCATTAATTGAGTTTGTTCACCAAAAAATTGTTGGAATAAGTGAGACATGGCTGGATGAGGACGACAGCCTAACAGGATTGTTCCATGAGGAGTGCTATTGATGATACAGAAAGAGTTATGTCCATACAAAGTAGAGATGCAAGAGGGAAATAGAGTTAGGGGCTTTCAGCAGTATGGTGTGTGATATAGGTGAATAGAATGAAATACTTGGTTGGATTACCAGGTTGGACTACCATTCACATTATAAGGTCTATAACATGTTATAGACCTGGTAATGTGAATGGTAGTGACTATGAAATTATGAAATGTATAATGAAATTAGTCAAGCAAATAAGAAAATTGTAATCATTATGGTTGATTTTAATTATGGCATTATAGACTGAGAAGATGGGATAGCAACTGGAAGTAAAGAAAATGACTTTCTTGATTTTTTGAGGGATAACTACCTCAGACAGTATGTAACAGAGGGCACACGAGGATTGAGGATCTTGGATATGATCATCTCATCAGACGATGTAATTATAAATGAGATGTCCAATCAACCTCCAATTGGTGAGTGTCAAAATGAAGTAATTACCTGGGTGGTTGCCAGCAGTGTGAGGATCTCTGTGAGAAAAGGATATATGTGAAATTACAAGGGTGGTGATTATGAATAGCTCAGGAGAGAGCTTGCAGGTGTAGCATGGAATAAGGAGTTAGCTGGTAAAGAGATCAAAGAAGCTTGTGGGATATTCAAGAACTATCTAGTAGAAGCAATATCTAAATGTATTCAAAGGGTGAGAAGATTAAATAATGTAAGTATGAAAAGGATGAATGGAGAGATTAAGCATGTGATACAGAGAACACAGGTTATGGAAGCAGCATAAGAAAAGTGGAAATAACCAATTCCATGAGGACCATACAGACCAGACAAGGCAGGTGACATAGTGTTGGTGAGGGTAGCTAAAGAGAGGTATGAACAGTAGTTAGCTAATGAAGCCAAAAAGAATCCTTATGAGTTCTTTCGATATGTAGCCAGCAAAAGAAAGAATGATTATGGAAGGATGACATTGATTGGAGAAAATGGTCTAAAGACAGCTGTTGCAGAAGGTGTGGTGGAGATACTTAATGAGCAGTTCATACAGGTCTTTCAATCTTGTGAATGTGACTTCATGGAGAGATTAAGAGCAGTTGATGATGGGGAGGAGAGACTGACTGTAAGTGAGCAAGAGGTGTATGGGGAGTTGAGCAAACTAGATGTTAATAAGGCTGTGGGATAATATATCACCACATATTCTGAAAAAATGTGCAAGGGAGTTGATGCCGGCCGTGATATCTTTTTTTAATACGAGTCTTGCACTGGGTCAAGTTTCTAAGGAGTGGAAGGAGGGCAAGATTGTCAAGATTGTGCCACTTCATAAAAGAGGTGATAGAACTAAAGCATCACACTATAGGCCTATTCTGTGTGTCAGTTGTTATGAAAACTATAGGCCTATCTGTGTGTGTCATGAAGCTTGTGAGAACTAGGATCCACAATTGGGTTGACAACAATGGTATTATCTTTGATGGACAGCATGGATTTGCTAAAAGGAGGTCATGCTTTAGTAATCTACTTACTTATTAGAATAAAGTGACAGCTTCCTTGAACAGAGGAGAGGGAAAAACAGCAATATACAGTCAGGTCTCTTTTTATGCGGTAGATACATTCCACAGAAAATCGCATATCAGAATACATGCAATTTACAGACAAAAAAAATACTTGTGGTGGTGATGATGGGCCGTAGATGGCACTGCTGTGGTTGATTGGTAGTAGATTGAAATCATTTTAATCATTTCAGCAGTGGTGGAGATGGAGAATTGTGCAGTGGGTGTCCTCCCGCGATGAGTCTTCGGACTCCTTGGAGGTATCACTAATAATAATAATATAAAAAATCACACAGAAAAGGCCTAACTTACGTTGAAAAATCAGGGATATGTTCCATAATTTTCTAAAACCGAAGCAATGAATTAAAATAAACCTAAAATCGCATAAAAAAGTTTATGAAAATTCATGAAAATAAGAATGCCTAAGTTTGTTTTAAAGCTTTATTCATTTAATTTTATCGAAAAGTAACCTTTTTTTTTTTAAACATTTTGTCATCAGAATTATCATCGCTATTAGACAATATTCAGCAACGTTTGTGAACTGGTGCAAAATCACTTTCATCACCAGATCTGTATGGTAAAGGCAATGGTTCTTCACAAACAGAATTAGCTTCACCCTCATTCTGTGCTGATTTTTTTCTTCTGACAATGTGATTAAACTTTGTGTTTAATTACAATTACATAAATAGTGATTAAACTTTGTGATGATGATTTCACTCATTTTTCATGCAGATCGCGATATCCGGACATACATTTCTTCAGCTCATGTTGGAATGTAAAGGCTCATTCAGAATTTGTGTCATTAACAAGAAAATGATTTTCCAATTTATTGCACAGTTCATGACCTTCTCGAAATATATTTACAGTGAGGGGAACAGATTTTTCTTCCGCTTCACTATCGTTTTCTGGATCTTCGAAGATATCTAAAGTTAATTGATATGCAATAATATCATCGTCACTTGAGGCATTATCCACAAGCAATTTGTCTACATTGTTCTGGCTAAATGTATCAAAACTTTCTCAACCAATTTCATGTGCAAATGTACGGATTTCAGCTGATAATTAGGCGTTTGCATGGTTGTACTGTTTGCAATACATCCAGGCCAAGCTGCTTTCCAGCAAGCATTTAAAGTTTGTGGTCTTATTTCAGCGATAGCAGATGCAACTTGATTTAATCAGTCAAAAATAGAAAATTTTTTCCAAATGTCAGTTACTGTTAATGATTCATTTTCTAGTTTATTCAATATGAATTGAAAAGTGCGCTTAACATAATATTTTTTTAAAAGTAGCAATTATGCCTTGATCTAATGGCTGAATAATGCTTGTTGTATTGGGTGGAAAAAACACTACCTGCACATTTGGATGTTCTAAATGCAGATGACTTGGTGCATTGTCAACAATTAATTAAACTTTAAACTCGAGAGCTTTTAGCTTCATGTATGTTTCCACTTCTGGTACAAAGCAATTATTGAACCATTCAGTAAATACAGCAATTGTTACTCAGGCTTTTGTATTGGCCATCCAATTACCGGCAATTGTTTTAGATCTTTGTCTTTTAGAGCACATGGTCTTAGAAATCATTTTACTAGGAGGGGTTTCAACATTCGATCTCCTGATGCATTGCTACAAAGTAACAACGTTACTCGATCTTTGCTTGCGTTAAACCCACTTGCTTTTTTCTCAGACTTTGCGATGTAAGTTCGACTAGGCATTTTCTTCCAAAACAATCCTGTTCATCAGCGTTAAACACTTGATCAGTACAATATCCACCATCTTCAATAATTTTGGCTAACTTCTCTTGAAAATTTTGGCTGCTTCTTCACCTGCTGCTGCAACTTTGCCTGTAATATTCACGTTATGAAGTGCATGCCTTTTTAAAAACCGATTTACCACCCTTTGCTAGCCGAAAATTCTTTATCAGCCTGGGAAGCAGAAGTAGACGGCTTCAATTGCTTCATCTGTTCATAAAACTGAAGAGCTTTTTGTTTAATTAAATAACCACTTATAGGAATTCTTCTTTGAGTTAATTCTTCAATCCAAATTACAAGCGCTCGTTCCGTTTTTTCTAATAAAGCATTTCTTGAGTATGATGATAATTTGGCACTTAGTTTTGTGCCAGAAATGACAGATTTTCTTATTGCGACTTCATTCTTTTTAATTGCTTTTATGGTAGATTCGCCTAAATTAAAATGTTTACCAATTGCCATAGAACAATATCCTTTTCCTGAGCGATCTAAAATTGCAATTTTATTTCCAAAGAAATTACTTTTCTTTGGTACTTTTTTCTCCATTGAGACAAATTTAATTAATTATTAATTAATGATCAATTATTAATTAATAATAAATAATCAGCTAAATTAACAATTAATTATTAAATTACAAAACAACCGAGCTGTTCCATGAAAATTTCAAGATTTGTGAAGGGTTTCCGTCATAGGAAAAGTTTGGGAAACGCTGGATTACCCTATTATTGGAATGGATTCTCCTGTTGACATGTGCAGAAGTCTCAAAAGGTTTCATATCTGTGGGTGTGCACCCGCATAACTTCAAATCCTCATAAAAAGAGACCCGAGTGTACTTAGACTTCACAAAGGCTTTTGATAGATCACCGTATGATACGTTGATAGTCAAACTAGGGTGAATGGGGTTGGATATTAGGTTAGTGCATTGGATCAGAGACTGGCTACCTGATAAGTATCAGCAAGTTGTGTATGCTGGAGCAATATCCCAGAAAAGGAAGGTCACTAGTGGTGTGCCTCAGGAGTCTCTTTTAGGGCCATTGCTGTTTAACCTATATGTTGATGATACTGGGGAAGATTTGGATGGAGATATTCAGTTGTTTGCAGATTATGCAAAGTTGGGATGAACCATGAAGAGTAGTGAAGATGTTGTTGCCTTATAAGAAGATTTGAATAGATTGGTGAATGGGCACGAGAACGGGGATGCCACTTCAACATTGCAAAATGTTTACCAATTTTAAAATTTGGTAAACAACAATTGTATGTAGAATTTATGCTTGGTAGGGATATATTGTCGGAGGTGGAGGAAATAAGAGATGTTGGGGTGATAGTGGATAAGGATCTGAAATTGAGGGGACACATAGCCAAAATTGTGAAGACAACAATTCACATTTGTGAAGTGAGTAAAGTGAGAGAGAATGAATCAGATCAAGCAGGAAGTGATGTGGA
Organism: Typopeltis vanoorti; assembly: GCF_054136105.1. Lineage (NCBI taxonomy): Eukaryota > Metazoa > Arthropoda > Arachnida > Uropygi > Thelyphonidae > Typopeltis > Typopeltis vanoorti. Next base: position 132,371,204 of record NC_143560.1, read on the forward strand.
AGAGCAAGAGGGATTGAAGAGGCAGTTATGAATGAGGAAGTGAGCGGTATGAGTATAGAAAATGAGAGAATCTGTGTGCAAGAGGAGCAGCAAAACAGGGAGGCTTAGGACGGACAGGGATACATAACGTGAGAAAGGTGGATGCTCCGAGAGGAGGTGAGAGCATGTGTAGACAGGAAAGAAATGGGATGACCAGGGATCAAGAGGAAACAGTTGGAATTAAAAAGGGTTTTAAAATGAAGAAGCAGAAAGGGAAATGGCCCCAGTTGAGAGATCACATCGAGTGAGTGGTATCAGTGGAACTAGCTGTAGATCCAGAAATGAGCTGTTGTGTTTATATACAAATGTAGAAGTATAAGAAACAAGGCAGATGAAATGGTTGCACTAATTCAGATATTTCACTAATTCCGACAATATTTTCACCCAAAGATTGTCGGAATAAGTGAGACATGGTGGGAAGAGGACGACATCTTCACAGGAATGGAGATGGAAGGGTATGATGTGTTTCGTGAGAATAGAAGGAGTAAAAAGGAAGGGGGAGTGCTATGATGATAGAGAAAGAGTTATGTCCATACAAAGTAGAGATGCAAGAGGGAAGTAGTGCCAGTGGTTTTGAGGCAGTATGGTGTGAGATAGAGGTGAATGGAATCAAATACTTGGTTGGATGTTGTTATAGACCAGGTAATGTGGATGGTGGTGATAATGAAATGTATAATCAAAATAGCCAAGCAAATAAGAAAAGGGTGATCATTATGGGCAATTTTATTTATCGCAATATAGACTGGAATGATGAGATAGCAACTGGACGTAAAGAAAATGAGTTACTTCAGTTTTTGAGGGATAACTACCTCAGACGGTATGTAACAGAAGGTACAAAGGATCGAGGGGGTCTTGGATTTGGTCATCTCATCAGCGGATGTAATTATAAATGAGGTGTCAAATCATCCACCAATTGGTGCGAGTGACCATGAGGTGATTACCTGGGTGGTTGCCAGCAGTGTGAGGACCTCTATGAGAAAAGGGTTTATGTGTGGAACTACAAGCGGGTTGATAATGAAGAGCTCAGGAGACGGTTGTGGGTGTAGCATGGAATGAGGAGTTAGCTGGAAAAGAGATCAATGCAGCTTGGGGGATTTTCAGAAACTGTCTAGTAGATGCAATGTCTAAATGTATTCCAAGGGTGAGAAGGTTAAATAAGGTAGGTGTGAGATGGATGAATAAAGAGATTAAGCATGCAATACAGACAAAGAGGGCATTGTGGAGGCAGCATAAGAGAAGTGGAAATAACCAATTCCATGATGTCTACAAAGACCAAGCAAGGAGGGTGACTTGGTTGGTGAGGGTAGCTAAAGAGAGGTATAAACAGCAGTTAGCTAATGAAGCCAAAAAGAATCCTAAGAAGTTCTTTCGATATGTAGCCAGCAAAAGAAAAAATGATTATGGAAGAATGACACTGATTGGAGAAAATGGTATAAAGACAGCTGATGCAGAATGTGTGGTGGAGACACTTAATGAGCAGTTCATAAAGATCTTTCAATCTTGTGAATGTGACTTCATGGAGAGATTGAGAGCATTAGATGATGAGGAGGAGAGACTGACTGTAAGTGAGCAAAATGTGTATGGGTAGTTGAGTAAACTAGATGTTAATAAGACTGTGGGTCTTGATAATATATCACCACATATTCTGAAGGAATGTGGCAGGGAGTTGACACTTGCCTTGCCATATTTTTTTAATAAGAGTATTGAACTTGGTCAACTTGTGCCGCTTCATAAAGGAGGTGATCGAACTCAAGCATTAAACTGTGTGTCATGTGTTGTGGTTACATTGTTTGAGAAGCTTGTGAGAACTAGGATCCAGAGTTGAATTCACAACAATGGTATAATCTTTGATGGACAGCATGGATTTGCTAAAGGCTTACTTATTTATTACAATAAAGTGACTACTTCCTTGCACAGAGGAGAAGGGTACAGTACTATAATTAGATTTTGCAAAGGCTTTTGATAGAGTACCTCATGATAAATTGATAGTCAAACTAGAGCAGATGTGGTTGGATATTAGATTAATGCATTGGATTGGAGACTGACTATCTTATATGTATGAACAAGATGTGTATGAGAGAGTGATATCCAGGAAAAGAAAGTCACTAGTAGAGTGCCTCAGGGTCTGTTTTCGGTCCATTGCTGTTTAACTTGTATATTAATGATATAGGTGAAGAATTGGATGGAGATATTCAGTTGTTTGCAGATGATGCAAAGTTGGGATGAACCATGAAGTGTAGTGAAGATGTTGTGGCATTGCAGGAAGACTTCAATAAATTGAGTGATTCGGCACGGAAATGGGGATGTGAGTTCAATGTTGCAAAATGTAAGGTTTTAAAAATTGGTAAACAAAGATGGAATGCAGAATTTATGCTTGGTGAGGATATATTGTTGGAAGTAGAGGAAATAAGACATCTGGGGGTGATAGTGGATAAAGATCTGAAATTCGGGGGACAAATAGCCAAAATTGTGAAGACAACATAAAGGTTTCTGAGAATAATGCAGAGGACACTGATGTGTAGAAGTAGGGAGATTCGTATTCCATTGTATAAGGCTTTGATTAGGCCACACATGGCCTATTGTGCATAGATTTTGTCAGCTGGTTTTCAGAAGGAGTAAGGGATGTTGGAAAGAATCCAAAGGCGACTAAGGTAGTTTCTGACCTCTGGTATGTCGAGTATGAGGAAAGATTGAGAAGATGTAATTTGCAGAGTCTGGTGGACAGGAGAAGAGGTGAGATATGGTAGAGACCTACAAGTTTGTAAGGGTTGTTATAGGATCGATACTGGAGAAGGTCTACAGAAAATAGTGGGAGATCGAGGGGGGAACCAGAGGTCATCCCTGGAAACTGCATAAAGAGTGTGTGAGTAGGGGAGTGAGAGACAGAGTTTTTTTGTGCAGAGTTGTAAATGATTGGAATGCCTTGCCTGAGAGTGTGGTGTCTGCAAGGAGTTTGAATGTGTTCAAGGCACGGTATGATGAGCTGTGTGTATTATTATTATTATTATTAAACAAGACCTCATGGAGTCAAAGACTCATCTAGGAGGTCCTTTTATCTCACACACATCTCATCATACCGGGTCTTAAACACATTCAAACTCCCTGCAGACACCACACTCTCAGGCAAGGCATTCCAATCATTCACAACTCTGCACGAAAAAAACCTGCTTGTCACTCCCCTACTCACACCCTCTTTATACAGTTTCCAGGTATGACCTCTGGTTCTCCCCTGATCTCCCACTATTCTCTGTAGTACTTCTCCACCATTGATCCTATAACAACCTCTTACCAACTTGTAGGTCTCTATCATATCTCCCCTCTTCCTTCTCTCCACTAGACTCTGCAAATTACATCTTTTCAATCTTTCCTCATACTCGACATTCCAGAGGTCAGAGACTACCTTAGTCAGTCACCTTTGGACCCTTTCCAACATCTCTTCATCCTTCTGAAAACCAGGTGACCAAATCTGGGCACAATAGTCCATGTGTGGCCTAATCAAAGCCTTATACAATGGAACAAGAATCTCCCTACTTCTACACGTCAGTGTCCTCCTCATCATTCCCAGAAGTCTTTGTGTTGTCTTCACAATTTTGGCGATGTGTACCCTAAATTTTAGATCCTTATCCACTATCACTCCCAGATCTCTTATTTCCTCTACTTCCAACAATATATTCTCACCAAGCATAAATTCTGCATCCCATCTTTGTTTTCCAAATTTTAAAACGTTACATTTTGCAACATTGAACTCACATCCCCATTTGCTTGCCCAATCACTCAATTTATTCAAGTCTTCTTGCAAGGCCACAACATCTTCACTACTCTTTATTGTTCGTCCCAACTTTGCATCATCTGCAAACAACTGAATATCTCCATCCAAATCTTCGCCAATATCATTAATATACAAGTTAAATAGTAATGGCCCTAAAACAGATCCCTGAGGCACTCCACTAGTGACTTTCCTTTTCCTGGATATTGCACCCCCATACACAACTTGTTGATACCTATCAGATAGCCAGTCTCCCATCCAATGCACTAATCTAATATCCAACCCCATCTGCTCTAGTTTGACTGTCAACTTATCATGAGGTACTCTATCAAAAGCTTTTGCAAAATCCAAGTATATTACTGTGTATCCTTCTCCTCTGTCCAAGGAAGCAGTCACTTTATTGTAATAAGTAAGTAGATTACTAAAACACGACCTCCCTTTAGCAAATCCATGCTGTACATCAAAGATTATACCGTTGTTGTCAACCCAACTCTGGATCCTAGTTCTCACAAGCTTCTCCAACAACTTAACCACAACACCTGACACACAGATAGACCTATAGTTTGATGCTTGAGTTCGATCACCTCCTTTATGAAGTGGCACAATCTTGCCCTCCTTCCACTCTTTAGGGATTTGACCAAGTGCAAGACTCATATTAAAAAAATATGTCAAGGCAGGTGTCAACTCTCTGGCACATTCCTTCAGAATATGCGGTGATATATTATCAAGTCCCACAGCCTTATTTACATCTAGTTTACTCAACTCCCCAAACACCTCTTGCTCACTTACAGTCAGTCTCTCCTCCCCATCATCAACTGCTCTTAATCTCTCCATGAAGTCACATTCACAAGATTGAAAGATCTTTATGAACTGCTCATTAAGTATCTCCACCACACATTCTGCAACAGCTGTCTTTATACCATTTCCTCCAATCAATGTCATCCTTCCATAATCATTCTTTCTTTTGCTGGCTACATATCGAAAGAACTCCCTAGGATTCTTTTTAGCTTGATTAGCTAACTGCTGTTCATACCTCTCTTTAGCTACTCTCACCAACCAAGTCACTCTCCTTGCCTGGTCTTTGTAGAACTCATGAGATTGGTTACTTCCACTTCTCTTATGCTGCCTCCACAATGCCCTTTTTCTCTGTATTGCATGCTTAATCTCTTTATTCATCCATCTCACACCTAACTTATTTAACCTTCTCACCCGTGGTATACATTTAGACATTGCATCCACTAAATATTTTTTGAAAATCGCCCAAGCTGCATTGATCTCTTTTCCAGCTAACTCCTCATTCCATGCTACACCTGCAAGCTGTCTCCTGAGCTCTTCATAATCACCCCCCTTGTAGTTCCACATATACCCTTTTTTCACAGGGGTCCTTGCACTGCTGGCAACCACCCAAGTAATCACCTCATGGTCACTTTCACCAATTGGTGGATGATTTGATACCTCATTGATAATTACATCCTCCGATGAGATGACCAAATCCAAGACCCTTAATCCTCTTGTGCCCTCTGTTACATACTGTCTGAGGTAGTTATCCCTCAAAAACTCAAGAAACTCATTTTCTTTACTTCCAGTTGCTATCTCTTCATTCCAGTCTATATTGCCATAATTAAAATCACCCATAATAATCACCCTTTTCTTATTTGCTTGGCTTATTTGACTATACATTTCACTATCACCACCATCCACATTAGCAGGTCTATAACAACATCCCACCAAGTATTTGATTCTATTCACCTCTATCTCACACCATACTGCCTCAAAACCACTGGTCCCATTTCCCTCTTGCATCTCTACCTTGTATGGACATAACTCTTTCTCTATCATCAATAGCACTCCCCCTCCCTTTTTACCCCTTCTGTCCTCACGAAACACATCATACCTTTCCATCTCTATTCCTGTCAGGATGTCATCCTCATCTAACCATGTCTCACTTATTCCGACAATCTCTGGGTGCACAGACGCAATTTGTGCAACCATTTCATCTGCCTTGTTTCTTATACTTCTAGCATTGGTATACAAACACAACAACTCATTTCTGGATCTACAGCTAGTTCCACTGATACCACTCACTCGATGTGATCTCTCCATGCTGGACTGGGGCCATTTCCCTTTCTGCTTCTTCATTTTAGAACCCTTTGCAATTCCATCTGTTTCCTTTTGATCCCTGATCATCCCATTACTTTCCTGCCTACACATTCTCTCACCTCCTCTTGGAGCATCCACCTTTCTCACGCTGTGTATCCCTGTCCACCCTGAGCCTCGCCGTTTCCCTGCTCCTCTTGCACACCCATTCTCTCATTTTCTATAATATATGTATGATAAAGTATGATAAAAGGACTTCAAAGATGAGTCTTTGACTCCATGATATCTTGAGGTGGTAATAATAATAATAACACAAAGGCTTCTGTGAATGATGTGGAACACATTGACTTGTAGAAGTAGGGCAATTCTTGTTCATTGTATAAGACTTTGATTAGGCCAGACATCGACTATTGTTCCCAGATTATTTGGTCACCTGGTTTTCAGAAGGATAAAGTGATGTTGGAAAGGGTCCAGAGGCAACTGACTAAGATAGTTTCTTGCCAATGGAATGTCAAGTATGAGGAAAGATTGAGACGATGAAACTTGCAGAGTTTGGTGGACAGGAGGAAGTGTGTTGATATGATAGAGACCTACAAGTTATTAAGGGGATGTTATAGGATCAGTGCTGGAGAGGTTCTACAGAAAATAGTGGGAGATCAGGGGAGAATAAAAGATCATCCCTAGAAACTGTATAAAGAGAGTGTGAGTAGGGGAGTGAGAAACCGGTTTTTTTCATGCAGAGTTGTGAATGATTGGAATCCCTTGCCTGAGAGTATGGTTCTGCAGAACATTCAAGCGCATTTAAGGCATAGTATGGTGAATTGTGTTCAGAATTATGTGTGAATGGGGTCTTGGGGTATTTTTTTTTATTATTTTTTTTAACATTTTATTATGTCTCAGATAAATTACATTATTATTGTTATCAACACCCGACCTCCATGGAGTCAGAGACTCATCATGGGAGGTACTCACTATTGCATACAATGCTCATCCAACCATGTCTTAAACTGATTCAATGTGTCCACATCCGCAATGCATTCCACTCACCAACCACCCTCCATGCATAGACTCTGCTTCTCACTCCTTTGCTCACACCGTCCTTATATAGCCTCCAGCAATGGCATCTTGTTCTACTTCCTTCTCCACTTCTATGAAAAGTCTTTTCCATGTCTACCTGATAACAACCCCTGACCAGTTTATATGTCTCAATCATATCCCCCCCCCCGTCTTCCTCCTATTCACAAGGCTCTGTAATTTACATTCCCTCAATCTGTTCTCCCATTCCACATTCCAAAGACCACTAACCACCTTTGTAAATCCTCTCTGTACCATTTCCAACATATCCTCGTCACCATGAAAACCTGGAGACCAAATCTGTGCACAATAATCCATATGAGGCATGATCAAGGCCTTATACAATAGAATAATAACCTCTCTATTTCTGCATGTCAGGGTTATCCACATCATTGCCATTATTCGATGTGATGTCTTCACAACTTCTGCGATGTGACTCCTGAATTTCATGTCCTTGTCCACCGTCACTCCTAGATCTCTCATCTCCTCTACTTCTGTTAAAGTTTCCCCACCAAGTGTATAGTTGGCATCCCATCGTTGCTTACCAAAAATCAAAACCTTACACTTGGCAACATTGAACTGACAGTTCCGCTTACCTGCCCATCATGCAATCTATTCAAATCCTCTTGTAAGGCATTAACATTAGCCTGACTGTACATTGCTCTCCCAAGTTTTGCATCATCTGCAAAGAGATGGATATCGCTAGTTAAACCAAACCCAATATCATTAACATACAAATTGAACAACAGTGGCCCCAAAACTGACCCCTATGGCGCACCATCGGTGACCTTTCTCTTTCGAGATACTGCACCTTATTATACAACTTTCTGATACCTATCTGACAGCCAGTCACTGATCCAGCACAGAAGTCTGTTATCCAGTTCCATCTCCTGCAGTTTAATTAACAGATTGTCATGTGGCAATGTGCCAGTCTATCAAAAGCCTTTGCAAAATCCAAGTACATCACTATATATGCATCTCCTCAATCCAAGGTATTTGTCACCTTGTTATAGTACATAAGTAAGTTCGTAAAACATGATTTCCCCCTTAACAAGCCTGTGCAGGCCAAATAGAGGTTGTCAGGATCAGATCTTCACTTTACGACAAATAGTCGAGAAATCATGGGAATATAACAAAGATCTGTATTTAAGTTTTGTAGATTTTGAAAAGGCATATGACATGGTGCCAAGAGAGAAGCTATTCAATACGCTGCAGTTATATGGTGTCCATGGGGCATTATATCAAGCAATACTTAGTCTTTATTTGAGTTGTAAGTCAGCAGTTAGAATTGAAGGAAGTACAGGAAGATGGTTTAATGTTAAATCTGGTGTGAGACAATGATGTACATTATCCCCTCTATTATTCATTATCTATATGGATTACATTATGAAGGAAAGTGGTATTAAACCTGATATCAAAATTGGAGATGTTAATGTCAGCTCTTTGCTTTATGCGGATGATGTTATACTTCTAAATCGAGTGGCGCTAGCGTCGCCGTAGCACGTGGCGGTGAATTTGAGCTGTGCAGAAGAAAGTGATTTTTAATCGGTGAATAGTCCGCTTTTTTCCCCGTTTTTCTACGTTTTTGAGTGCTAAATTGTTTCTGTGAATACGAGTGTACTTCAGTGGTTGTTTTTTGGAAGTTAGTTGCTGTCGCGATACAATATATGTTGGTACCGTCGGAATCGAATGCGTAACGGTGGAAGACAAAACGAAGCTAAGTTACTGTATTTAGTTATATTTCATTTATTTAATTATATTTAGTACTTAAATGTTCTGATGTTTGTACTTTTTTCCCCTCTTATTTATTAATTGAATAATTATTAAAGATTACGCTACTCGGCAGTAAGGAATGATGGTGGATTCAGCAGCAGTCGCAAGTGGCGTAACGCCAAGTCCTCCGCCATTTAAGAACTCAATTATTAGCAATATCATAAGGGACTTTGTGGCATGCAGTACTTGCGGCACGTATGCTTCTCGGGAATTACATATGTGGCTTGTTAAAGAGAGTGGAGAGCGTATGTGCGCAAAATGCAGGTAGTTGGAGGAAATAAGTACATTAGATATATCGATATCCGACTTTGTTGCTCCAGGAACGGAGAATGAATGTAGGAAGACAAGTAGTATGATAGGAGCGAATGAGAAAATAATAGTTGATAGTGTGGAAGGTGTGAGTGACTGTGGAATTTTAGGAGATGGTTTTGTATGGGAGAGTGAATTTAGATTAAGAGTGACTGACCTGCAGAGGGAGATAGATGAGGTGAAAGAGGAGGTGGAATGTCTAGTGAATGAGAGCAGAAGTATGAAAGATAAGATTAGGAGAATGGAAGAGATAAATGCAAGGCGAATCAGAGTAGGAGAGAGAGAGAATTTAAGGAGTATGAGTGAGAGGTATGGGGGTGCTAGAAGAGGAGAGAATGGAAACAGTAGAAGAGAGGGAATGAGAGAGAGGTATGGGAATGCTATCAGACGAGAGGATGGAAACAGTAGGAGAGACGGAATGAGAGAGAGATATGGAAGTGCTAGAAAAGGAGAGAATGGAAACGGTAGGAGAGATGGAATTAGAGAGAGGTATGGGAATGCTAGAAGACGAGCGGATGGAAACAGTAGTAGGAGAGACAGAATGAGAGAGGGATATGGAAGTGCTAGAAGTGGAGAAAATGGAAACAGTAGGAGAGAGGGAATGAGAGAGATGTATGGGAGTGCTAGAAGAGGAGAGAATGGAAACAGTAGAAGAGAGAGGTATGGGAATGAAAGAAGAGGAGAGAATGGAAACAATAGGAGCGAGGGAATGGTAAGAGGTATAATGTATGGCGACTCAATGATCCGTGGTGTTCAAGATAGGATGCGTGAGGAGTGTTTGCCAGGAGGAACAATAGAAAGGGTGGCTATGGCAATTAAGAGAGGTGAAAGGGTGGATGAGATGATTGTGATGGTAGGTACGAATGACTTGAGTGGTAATGTAAGTCAGGCAGCAAGAGATATGAGATTTTTGCTTGAGACTGTATGGAAGAAGACAGAGAGAGGAAAAATAGTGTGCGTGTTGCCTAGGTATGATAATGATGAGCTGAGCAGAAGAGCGGTGATATTGAATGGCATAATTGCGAGAATGTGTGACAAGAGAGGACTGGTATATGTGGATGCTTGGAGTGCGTTTGAGGAAAGAGAGGAGTTGTATGCGAGAGACCGTTTACATTTGAATGAGGAAGGACGTAGGCATCTGGAGAGATTGCTGTTCTGAACGAGTCAGTGTGTCCCAGGGAGGATGATAGCAGGGGTGGCCTCTTGTGGGAATGGATACTTGGGAGAAGGGAGACAATGTCAGGTAACACTGAGCCCGGTGGAGTCTAGAAGGGATAAGGCTGGGTATAGAAACAATGGCATTTATATATATGTATACTAATGCCAGGAGTATCCGGAATAAGGGAGAGGAATTGGTGGCGCAGATAGCATCAGCCAGGCCAAAAATTATTGCGATCACTGAGACTTGGTTGACAGAAAGGGATATAAAAACAGAAATTGAAGTCGCTGGGTATAGCATTTTTCGTCAGGATAGGAGGGGAAAGCATGGTGGTGGGGTGCTGCTTATGATAAGTGATGACCTATGTCCTCTAAGAGTGGAGAATTTGGAAGGAAGTGAGACAAATGATTTTGAGAGTGTATGGTGTGAGGTAGAGGTAGGCAAGACAGGATATTTAGTGGGGTGTTGCTACAGACCCAGGAGCACAGAGGATGGGGACCAGGAGATGTTTACAGAGCTAAGTTTGGCAAGTGCAAGAAGAATGATTGTTATGGGAGATTTTAACTTCAGTAGTATAAATTGGAGAGAGGAAGATGCATGTAACAATAGGGGAATGGAATTTCTAGAATTCTTGAGGGACAAATGTCTTAGGCAACATGTAACAGAGGGAACAAGAGGTTCAAAAATTTTGGATTTGGTTATAGCATCAGAAGAGTTGATAATAACTGAGTTGACGTCTCTCCCACCAGTTGGAGAGAGTGACCATATGGTGTTGACATGGAAAATGAATAGACATGCAGGAGTATCAAAGAGACGGGAACTTATGTGGAATTATAAGGCAGGTGATTATAATAGTCTTAGACGTCAACTTCGGGAAGTTTCATGGAGGGAGGAATTGGACGGCCGGGATATCACCAGTGTGTGGGAAATTGTGAAAGAATATTTGTTATCAGCAATGGTAAGTTGTATACCACGAGTGAAGAAGAGGGCGCAATTTGGAGTAAAGTGGATAACAAACAACATTAAACAGGAACTGCATGCGAAAAAGAGGCTATGGAAGAGATATAAGGAGACAGGTGAAGAGAGGATGGGTGAAGAATATAAGACACAGGCCAGAAGAGTGACTCGTGTGGTAAGGAAAGCGAAACTGGAATATGAGAGGAGATTGGCCCTAAGATCCAAAGAAAATCCTAGGGAATTTTTTAGCTATGTGGCCAGTAAGAGGAGAAATGACTGTGGAAGAATGATATTGTGGGATAAAAATGGGAATAGAGTGACTGATGCAGAGGACATAGTGGAATTGTTCAATGAACACTTTATTGGAGTATTTCATCCTAGAGGAGTCAGTTTTAATGCTAGAGGGATAGGACTGGTACGAGGTCTGGAGGTACAGGAGGAGAGTGTGTTTCAGATACTGAGTACTCTCGATGTCAGTAAAGCTGTGGGACTGGATGGTATTTCGCCACGAGTTTTGAGAGAATGTGCTAGCGAATTGACAATACCTTTAACGTGGCTTTACAATGAAAGTCTGGCTTTGGCAAAGGTGCCCAGGGAATGGAAGGAAGGTAAGATAGTGCCATTGCATAAGGGTGATAACAGACTGGAAGTGTCTAATTATAGTCCAGTCTGTGTGTCATCAGTAGTTGTTAAGATCTTGGAGAAAGTAGTGAGGGACCGTGTACAGCATTGGGCAGATGAGGGTAATGTTATCTGTGAGAATCAACATGGATTTGTGAAAGGACGCTCTTGTTTTAGCAATATGGTAGCCTTTTATAATAAAGTTACAAGAGCATTAGATGAGGGAAAGGCATATACTGCAATTTTCTTAGACTTGGCGAAGGCATTTGACAGGGTGCCACATGATAAGCTGATATTTAAGTTGCAGCACATGGGTCTGCATGTCAGATTGGTCAACTGGATTCAGGATTGGCTGTCTGATAGGTATCAGAGAGTTGTGTATGGTGGAGCAGTTTCCAGGAGGCAGAGGGTTACAAGTGGGGTCCCACAGGGCTCAGTACTAGGACCTATATTGTTTAACCTTTATATCAATGACATAGCCAGTGGATTGCAGGGGGATATTCAGTTGTTTGCGGATGATGCGAAGCTGGGAAGGATTATTAGTAATAGCGCTGATGTGGTAGCCCTGCAAGAGGATTTAAATAAGCTAGATAGATAGGCGAATGAATGGGGGTCTCAGTTTAATGCAGCAAAATGTAAGGTCTTGAGGTTTGGGAAACATCGATGGGATGCTGCATACTCTATGGGAGGAGTTATACTGGAGGAAGTAGGGGAGACAAGAGATCTGGGGTTGATGATTGATAGAAACCTGAAGTTTAGGGGACATATTGCAAAGGTGGTGAAGGTAACACAGAGGATTGCTGCTATTATGAGAAGGACACTGACCTGCAGAGATAAGAGGGTTATCATTCCGTTGTATAAGTCTCTGATCAGACCACACTTGGACTATTGTTCTCAGATTTGGTCCCCAGGATTTGAAGGGGATAAATTAACTGTGGAAAGGATATAAAGACGGATGACAAAGATGGTTTCAGGACTGTACAAGGATAGTTATGAGGATCGGCTGAGAGAATGTGTACTGCAGAGTTTGGTGGGTAGGAGAAGGAGAGGTGATATGATTGAGACTTTTAAACTGTTGAGAGGTGGTTACAGGGTTGACACTGGGGAGTTCTTTCGCTTGGTTGATCAGCGGGAAGGAGTGATGACAAGAGGCCATCCCTGGAAGTTACGAATGGAAAATGTGAGCAAGAGGGTAAGGAGTGGTTTCTTTGTGTGGAGGGTGGTTGAGCCGTGGAATGCATTGCCTGATGGAGTGGTGGGAGCGAGAACGGTCAGTGACTTTAAAGAGTGGTATGATAAACTTTCTGTTTCTCAGGGGGGGGACCTCCCCTCGATGAGTCTTGACAGACTTTATGTCTTAGGAAGGACCTCCCTCGATGAGTCTTTTGACTCCTTGGAGGCCTGAATAATAATAAAATTAATAATAATAATAAATAAATCCGCTACAAGTCTGCAAGATTCTCTGACTAAATTGAATAGCTGTTGTAATAGATATGGTATGAAGGTTAGCAATAAAAAAGACAAAAACAATGAAAATAGGCAGAATCATTGAAAATGTCAACTCTGTTGTGAATGGAGATCCTGTGGAACAAGTAAAACATTTCAGCTAACGATTTTTACTGAAGATGGTAAATTAAATATAGAAATAGACAACAGAATCGGCAAAGCTGGTATGGTAGGAAGTCAACTGAAGAAACTGATATGGAATTAGAGAGAAATTAGCCAAAACACTAAATTAGCTGTATACGAGGCAGTGTTCAAGCCAGTTTTATCTTATGGATCTGAGAGCTGGGTCAGAAGTAAAACACTTGACCAAAGACTAGAGACCGCAGATATGAGAGTCCTGAGAAAGATTAGAGGTTTGAACAGATGGCAACAATGGGAATATCATATTAAAAACGAGAATATTAGGAAAGAACTTGACATTGTCAGCATCCAGGAGTGTGTTAGCAGAGCTAATCTCAGGTGGTATGGTCACTTAAACAGAATGGGCGAGGAAAGATTAGCAAAGCAAGTGTTCTCTGCCAGGTTGGCAGCAAAACGACCCAGACAAAGACCAAGATATAGGTGGATTGATACTGTACAAAGTGCCTTAGACGATAGAAATATAAGATCTGATAATGTTGGAGTCTTGACAAGTAACAGACTGATTTGGAGGAAAATTGTAGATAGGAAGTTAGTAATGATGGGATTTTTTTCATGTAGTACTATCATATCCTGTACACCAATTGAGGGTACATGGCAGGAATTTGATGATGATGATGATGACAAAACTGTGCAGATAACCACAGAGAATACCGCTGTTATCAACCCATTTCTGTATCCTACTTCTCACCAATCTCTCCAGGACCTGCACCACATTCCAATATTCTCCAGATATGCAGATCGACCTATAATTTGAAGCTACCGCCTTATCACTGCCTTTATGCAGTGGAACAATTTTACCCTCGTTCCACTCCCTTGGAACCTGTGCTATTGCAAAACTCTTGTTAAACAGGTATGCCAATGCTACTGCCAGTACCCTGGAATATTCCCTTAAGATGCGTGGTGATATTTCATCAAATCCTATCGCCTTATTAACATCAAGGTTATTTATTTCCTCAAATACCTCCTGCTCACTCACAATTAAGCTATCCTGTCCTATATCCTCTACACTTAAGTTCCTTATGATTCCACCCTGATCAGGATGAAACATACTTATAAATCATAGATCACTGAATAACTCAACAATGTCTTCTGCAGCAGTTATCATTCTACCACTTTCATCCCTTAACTTCATTTTTCCATGATCATTTTTCCTTCTACTTGCTACATATCTAAAAAAAATTCTCTAGGGTTTTTCTTAGACTGATTTCCAATTTCAGGTCATACTCAACTTTTGTTTTCCTTACAAACTGAGTCACTCTCCTGGCTTGTTCTTTATATGCTTCATGTAACTGATTACCATTATTCATCTTGTACTTATTATTATTATTATTATTATTATTAAACAAGACCTCATGGAGTCAAAGACTCATCTAGGAGGTCCTTTTATCTCACACACATCTCATCATACCGTGTCTTAAACACATTCAAACTCCTTGCAGACACCACACTCTCAGGCAAGGCATTCCAATCACTCACAACTCTGCACGAAAAAAATATGCCTCTCACTCTCCTACTCACACCCTCTTTATACAGTTTCCAGGTATGACCTCTGGTTCTCCCCTGATCTCCCACTATTCTCTGTAGAACTTCTCCACCATTGATCCTATAACAACCCCTTACCAACTTGTAGGGCTCTATCATGTCTCCCCTCTTCCTTCTCTCCACTAGACTCTGCAAATTACATCTTTTCAATCTTTCCTCATACTCAACATTCCAGAGGTCAGAAACTACCTTAGTCAGTCGCCTTTGGAGCCTTTCCAACATCTCTTCATCCTTCTGAAAACCAAATCTGGCACAGTAGTCCATGTGTGGCCTAATCAAAGCCTTATACAATGGAACAAGAATCTCCCTACTTCCACATGTCATTGTCCTCCGCATCATTCCCAGAAGTCTTTGTGTTGTCTTCACACAAAGTGTGTGAACTTTGTGTGAAGTTTCCACACTATGTGTGAAGTGGATAAGGATCTAAAATTTAGGGGACACATGACAATGTGTCCCCTAAATTTTAGATCCTTATCCACTATATATTCTCCACAATATATTCTATATATATTATCCACTATATATTCTCACCAAGCATAAATTCTGCATCCCATCTTTGTTTTCCAAATTTTAAAACCATACATTTTGCAACATTGAACTCACAACCCCATTTGCTTGCCCAATCACTCAATTTATTCATGTCTTCTTGCAAGGCCATAACATCTTCACTACTCTTTATGGTTCGTCCCAACTTTGCATCATCTGCAAACAACTGAATATCTCCATCCAAATCTTCGCCAATATCATTAATATACAAGTTAAATAGTAATGGCCCTAAAACAGATCCCTGAGGCACTCCACTAGTGACTTTCCTTTTCCTGGATATTGCACCCCCATACACAACTTGTTGATACCTATCAGATAGTCAGTCCCCAATCCAATGCACTAATCTAATATCCAACCCCATCTGCTCTAGTTTGACTGTCAACTTATCATGAGGTACTCTATCAAAAGCTTTTGCGAAATCCAAATTATATTACTGTGTATCCTTCTCCTCTGTCCAAGGAAGCAGTCACTTTATTGAAATAAGTAAGTAGATTACTAAAACATGACCTCCCTTTAGCAAATCCATGCTGTCCATCAAAGATTATACCATTGTTGTCAACCCATCTCTGGATCCTAGTTCTCACAAGCTTCTCCAACAACTTAACCACAACACCTTACACACAGATAGGCCTATAGTTTGATGCTTGAATTCGATCACCTCCTTTATGAAGTGGCACAATCTTGCCCTCCTTCCACTCTTTAGGGACTTGACCAAGTGCAAGACTTGTATTAAAAAAATATGTCAAGGCAGGTGTCAACTCTCTGGCACATTCCTTCAGAATACGCGGTGATATATTATCAAGTCCCACAGCCTTATTTACATCTAGTTTACTCAACTCCCCAAACACCTCTTGCTCACTTACAGTCAGTCTCTCCTCCCAATCATCAACTGCTCTTAATCTCTCCATGAAGTCACATTCACAAGATTGAAAGATCTTTATGAACTGCTCATTAAGTATCTTCACCACACATTCTGCAACAGCTGTCTTTATACCATTTCCTCCAATCAATGTCATCCTTCCATAATCATTCTTTCTTTTGCTGGCTACATATCGAAAGAACTCCCTAGGATTCTTTTTAGCTTCATCAGCTAACTGCTGTTCATACTTCTCTTTAGCTACTCTCACCAACCAAGTCACTCTCCTTGCCTGGTCTTTGTAGAACTCATGAGATTGGTTACCTCCACTTCTCTTATGCTGCCTCCACAATGCCCTTTTTCTCTGTATTGCATGCTTAATCTCTTTATTCATCCATCTCACACCTAACTTATTTAACCTTCTCACCCGTGGTATACATTTAGACATTGCATCTACTAAATATTTTTTGAAAATCCCACAAGCTGCATTGATCTCTTTTCCAGCTAACTCCTCATTCCATGCTACACCCCCAAGCTGTCTCCTGAGCTCTTCATAATCAACCCCCTTGTAGTTCCACATATACCCTTTTTTCACAGGGGTCCTTGCACTGCTAGCAACCACCCAGGTAATCACCTCATAGTCACTTTCACCAACTGGTGGATGATTTGACACCCCCATTGATAATTACATCCTCCGATGAGATGACCAAATCCAAGGCCCTTAATCCTCTTGTGCCCTCTGTTACATACTGTCTGAGGTAGTTATACTCAAAAACTCATTTTCTTTACTTCCAGTTGCTATCTCTTCATTCCAGTCTATATTGCCATAATTAAAATCACCCATAATGATCACCCTTTTCTTATTTGCTTGGCTTATTTGACTATACATTTCACTATCACCACCATCCACATTACCAGGTCTATAACAACATCCCACCAAGTATTTGATTCTATTCACCTCTCTCTCACACCATACTGCCTCAAAACCACTGGCCCTATTTCCCTCTTGCATCTCTACCTTGTATGGACATAACTCTTTCTCTATCATCAACAGCACTCCCCCCTCCCTTTTTACCCCTTCTATCCTCCCGAAACACATAATACATTTCCATCTCTATTCCTGTCAGGATGTCGTCTTCATCTAACCATGTCTCACCTTGTTTCTTATACTTCTAACATTGGTATACATACACAACAACTCATTTCTGGATCTACAGCTAGTTCTACTGATACCACTCACTCGATGTGATCTCTCCATGCTGGACTGGGGCCGTTTCCCTTTCTGCTTCTTCATTTTAGAACCCTTTGCAATTCCATCTGTTTCCTCTCGATCCCTGATCATCCCATTACTTTCCTGCCTATTACTCCAAACAAAGAACTTTCTTTTTCCAGATTTCATGCTTAAGCACCTAAACTGATCCATTTTACACCAACCTTATTCAGCCTTTTGGCCTTTGGGATACATTTGTACATTGATACTGTTGTGTATTTCTTTGAAATACACAATATGCAGCATTTATTTCCTTACCGCTCAACTCCTCGTTCCATGTTATAACTCCAAGTTGTCTCCTATGCTTGTCATAATCACCAGCGTTATAATTCCACATATATCCTTTCCTCACAAAAGCTTGGATATGATCAGCCACAACACAGGTGATTATTTCATGATCACTTTCATGGAAAAACTTGAGAAAGAAATTCTCTCAACAATCTCCCCTAGACCATCTATATGGTAGTGATATGTTGGCGATATTTTCATTATATATGCAAGATAGCTTAGAAAACCTAAAATCGTTTGTGAATAAACTCAACTTCATACATAACAAGATAAAATTCACTCTGGAAGTTGAAAACAACAACCATCTGCATTTTCTAGACATCTTGATAAAAAGACAACCAAATAGTGTCGATTTATCTATTTACAGAAAGCTGACAGACATTGGAAGATACCTTCATTATACTTCTAACCATCACAAGACACACAAACTAAGCATTATTCATATGTTGAAAAACAGGGCAAGTAAGTTTATATCAGAAGAGGAGGATACACAGACTGAAATCTCACTAATAGCCAAAACATTATCATAAAATGGATGCCCTCTGAACATCATCAAAAAATATCTATACAGTGACAACCCCAGACAAGAAGAACCAAACTCCCAGCACATTGCTACTGTAATGATTCCCTTCATCAAGTCAGTTTCTTATCAAATAGCCAGAATACTAAAAGCCCACAACATCAGAGTGATCTTCAAATCAACCACCAGCATCAAACTTTTTTTAGGATCACCAAAAGACAAGGTGGCATTCTACAAATATCCAGGAGTATATTACATTCCTTGCTCCTGTGGTCTCACCTACATCGGACAAACTTCACAGAGTTTGGAGATCAGACAGAGAGAGCACGTTGGTGATGTAAACCACAACAGAAATATTTCTTCCGGCTTAGCACATCATTTCTGTACGTCTAACCACACGATAGAGTGGCAAAATAGCTCCATGCCATATTTTGACGACGATTATAGACATCGTTTATTCAAGGAAGCCACAGTAGTGTTAAAAACTGGCGGATACCTCAACAGAAACCAGGGTACTATTCTTAACAGTTCATGAAAAACCTCATCCTCTCTCTAAATCCATCTGAACTACAGGTGGCTAGTATTCACATTATGCGTTTACAACAAACACGCATGCGTGATAATGATTAAGAACAATAAGTCCACTCAGTCTCTGTCAACCTTAGCTTCTAGAGTGTTTACAATGTTTTTAATGTTCCTTTCAATTTGCATTTACTGGTATTTGTTATACTTTTCCGTCAACACCTTGAAAAAGCTAGACAGTTTGCTAGCGAAACTGGTAGGCAAAGAATGTTAACATATTTGTATATGGTCAGTATTAAACAATAAGTTTTTTATGCTTAACTTTCAAACGACCAAATACATTTAATTTGAATTATTATTATTATTATTGTTTTAATAATAATAATAATTTTTTATTGATCTCTCAAATATTTACATATATACAATGATCATCTTGAGTAACATTAAGTATATTATTTTACAAGGTTCAGCACTAAGTGTTACATATAATGAGATTTCAAGAATAATAATGATAACATTTTTAAAATAACAATCACGGTAATGATTTACAATTATATAATTCAGAGTTACACAAGTTATATAATATTACATGTTGTAGTTTACTATTTTTTTTTTTTCAAAGTTTGAGAAAGTGTGATTATGCAACAGTATTTACACATATGCAATTAAAATATCATATTTCCAAATTCTGACAAACATACAATGTAAACTTATTATTTACATATTTTTTTAATAAAAAAATAATTTATTACATTATTTTTTCATGTTACATGGTCATATTATATTAATGATATTATCGCATAATAATCAGTATCTTCTTTATTGTTATATACTTTACTGACTGTTTTGTTACATTATCTGCATTCTTTGATTATAAGTATTACTTGTCGATGAGCGAGGCGAATTAATCCCACCTACTTCGAAGCTTGGGTCAGCTTTTATGAAGAGAGTCAGATTTAGCCTTCACTATTTATGTTGTTGTTACTATTGCATGGGATGTAGGCATTGGATGCTGGTGATTTGTGATTTGCAATTAGTGTTAATGGTATATTAACTTTGTTTGGTATATGTTCCAGAGTTCGTGTTTTAATGTTCTCTAGTTATTATTATTATTATTCCTGACACCTCCAAGGGGTCCGAAGACTCATCGCGGGAGGACACCTACAACTGTCTCAACCACTACACCGAACCACTACTACGAATCATCTCCATCAGCGCCATCTACCGCCCACCTCCACCACTACCACAACTAGTATGTTTTGTCTGTAAATTGCGTGTGTTCTGAAGGGCCGATTTGTCTGTATGTGGGATGAAAAACCCGAATTTCCGGGAGAAAAAACCCTGCTACCTCCGTATGAGATAGGCTAACTCACCTTCGATTGAAATCGACCAGATAAAGATTCCTCCCGTCGCGACGAGAATCGAACTTAGGCCTATTCCATTCGAAGGGCGCAATGTACCGTCATTCTTTCAATTGCGCTACATGTGTTTTAAATTTCTTGGTTGGTTGTTGAGTTGTGTGGGTATCTGATGTGATCTCACAAAAGAACCGTATGAGTTGTTAAAGGGTGTAGGGATGTAGAGAGTTGTTGTAGGTCGTGTTATACGATATGTGTCTCTGTTGTTTCGATAGGTGATGTTGAAGTAATTTCTTGTTAATATCATGTAGTGTTTAAAATTTGTAGTGCTCAGGATTCTGTGTGTCACCATGTGCTTGTCAGATATTGGTTGTTGCGTATAAGGTGTCCAAATCACTGTTGACACAATTTTCCTGTGTAATGTCTCTAATTTTGTTAGGTGGCTGTTTGATGTGTTTGCCTAGACTGTTATGCTGTATCTGAGTAGGGTTTCACAGATACCATGATATAGGAGGTTTTTTATATTAGATGGAATAATGTCTTTTATATGGAAGAGTTTTGCTGAGATGATCCAGAGTTTGGTATGTAGGTATTCTATATGTTTGGTCCATTTAAGGTGGCAATCTATGTAGAGACCAAGGTATTTTGCATGTGTTACAGGTTTGATTTTGGGACATCGGCAGGTATTGTTGTTGTTAATGCAGCGGTATGTGTGACAGTGTAGTGGTGCGGGGCGCATGATTCTTGGGTTGTGTATTATCAACATCTGTGTTTTGGTGCCGTTGATTAGAATTGTGTTTTGGTAGAAGTATGTTGTGATTTCATTTAGGTCATGTTGTGCTTTGCAGAGAGCCATGTTGATGTCTGTGTGGATTGCTAGTAGTGCAGTGTCATCTGCATACTGAAATATTTGACTTCTTATGGCCATGTTATGAACATCATTAATGTATATGTTGAATAGAGTAGATGATAATATGGCACCTTGAGAAACACAGTGTTTTATTTGTATACCCCGGCTGTGACATGTACCTATATTTGTTACTTGTGTTCTGTTTGAGAGGTAGTTCCTGAACCATGTATGCAGTGTTCCTCTTATACATATTGAGTATAGTTTGGTGAGTAGTATGTCATGTTCAAGTGTATCAAATGCTTTGGTTAAATCAAGCAGTATAAGGACGGCATACTTGTTTTTGTCGAGAGCTTTGTTTATTGTGTTGCCGATGTCTTCTAATAAAGTGTTGGTGCTTTTAGTTTTCTAATAGCCGTATTGATTTTGTGAGATGATGATGTATTTCTGTAAATAGTTCTGTATTCTGGTGTGTGTTATTTTTTCTAGAATTTTTGAAATGACTGGTAGGGTAGCAATTGGTCTGTAGTTCTGAGTGTCGTTTCTTTTACCATGTTTGTAAATTGGCATAATCATTGCAGTTTTTAGTTGTTGTGGAATAATGCCAGTGTCGAATATTAATAATATTATATGTTAATATTGAATATTAATAATGTCATTAATAATGTTATTAATAATGTCAAATATTAATAATTTTAATAATAATAATAATTATTATTATTATTATTATATTAATAAATATATGAAATCATAATTTAACTGCCAGAAATAATATTTGTGACATTATCTTCTTAATTTAGCTGCGTAGGTAATTTTACGGGTAAAAGATGTGAGAAACAAAAATTTGATGTGAAGATTCCAAATATCCTTACTCCAGGTATGCCATTTTATTTTTTTTAATTTAATAATTCTTTAAAATTATTGTTTCAGTTTATTATTTGTACTATTGATAAACACAGATGCATGAAAAAGCACACTGGGTGGGTGGGTACAAAGGGAGAGAAGCGCTTAATTATTTAATGGGATTATAATCCCATAAATAATTAACCTCAACAATAATTATTATTGAGGTTAGCTCAGAGCCAGCGCTAGGGTCTTGGCAGCCCGCATGCAGTGTCTATCTAAGCGCCCCTGTAACGATCCGGGTGTGTGTGGTTCTTTTACGATAATAAAAATTTTAATTATTTGAAATTTCTTAAATAAATTTTGACAGAACAGCCACATGTTGGTTCACTAAATGTAACAAACCGGGAGTGTTGACTAGGCAGGATAATCATTAAAAACCTGAATATTCAAAAAATTCTCAAAAGTTGTTCTCAAAAGTTAAAGCAAATTTTGATAAAGCCACTTCACTTTAATCGTTGAATATAATGATACAGGGATTATAGCCTTCTCACCGACCCAAATCACTAACAAAATTAAAATGAATTTTAATTAAAGTTAAAATTTGTTTGAACTAAAGTTTAAAAAATTCTTGCATTTTACTAAATTCTTAGTAAGTTATAAAAATTATTAAAAAATTTTTACAAGTGGAACTATCTTTTAGGAAAATAAAAGAAACTCAAGATAGATGAGAAAATTAGAAAAGAATTCAGAAATAATAATTAGAACATTTTATTAATATTAATATAAGTATTCAAAAAATAAAATCTTTACAGAATAACAGAAAATAAATTAAATTACATAAATATACTTTAAATTTTTTTATTAAAATTTTAGGGTTCTTGATTTCATATTCACCAAATTAGAAATAATGGTCTTAACGTCAAATTCTGCACATACATCATTTTCAATAGCTATTAATGCCAAACTAACAAGCCCTTTTTGTGACATACATGTTCTTAAGTAGGTTTTAATCAATTTCAACTTGGAAAAGGAACGTTCACCGCTCGCTACACTAACAGGCAAGGTTAATAGTATTCTTAAAGCAATTGAAAAGTTAGAGAAAGATAAATTATTGGACACAATAAAATTAAGAATATCGAAAGGGTTTTGAATATTTAAATTGTCCTCCCGAAAAATATCCCGGAAAGCACATAACTCGTCATATAGTTCTATTGCATTTACTTCTTTATTGTCGCTGTCCTTCAAGAGAATCTCTAAATCGTCACAATTTTTTCGTAAATCCTTGTTATTAATTTGTAGTAATCTATACAAGAAATTGAAATTATCATAATATGTTTTTAGTTGTTCAAAACGTTCTACTAATGAACACATTATACATCTAGAAGTGTATAAAACACATTCACTCTAAATTTATCTTCTGGCAATTGTGGCGTTTCGTCATGATGCTCGTAGTCAAATTGTCGTGTCTTCTTTTGTCATCGAACTTCCGTACCAATTTTAAATTCTTGTTCTCCATCCACCTCTTCACTCAGTACTTTTGCTGTTGTTAGAACTTCTTTAAAATTTGTATCTGATCGATACTCTTGTAAGAATATTTTTAAGTTTTCGATAGATCCTAAAGCAAATGTAATGTTCATATTTTTGTCTTGAAGCATTTTACTCACAGGCTTTATTCTGTTAAGTAAATCATGCCAAATTATATGAGAACAAATAAATTTGTAGTCCTTCATTTTATCACATAATGCTTGTGCTTCATGCTAAGAGTTTCTTTATTAAAATTTTCATTATTTAAAATTTCAAAAAGTGCATCGTAAATTTCTCCTAACTGATATCATAGAGGGCAGATTGCATTAATTTTACTTTCCCATCGCATTTCTGATGGCTGTTTCAATGTTAAATTTTTTACGAACTTTAAAAGGATTGCCCAACGTTTGTAAGAGAATGAAAAGAAATCATATATTTCTTGAATAATTCCAAAGAAACTAATTGTATCTGCATCATTAATGATTAAATTTAGAGTATGAGCAGCACATGGCATATAAAAAGCTCAAGGATTTTTGTTCAAAAGCAAATTTTAGAGCCCATATTTTTCCCTTTCATATTTGCACCATTTGACCGTGCATGTCTTCAATGGGAATGTTCAATTTTTCCAGTTGTTCCATTATTGTTGCACATAAACCACGTCCTGTGGAATCTGATATATCTGCAAAACATTTTCCCTGATCTTGACAATTTCATTGTCACAAGAAACAAAGCGAATAATAATGGTCATTTGTTCTGTTTTACTTGCATCAGGTGTGCAGTCTAAAATTATGGAATAATATTTAGATTTTTCAATTGATAATAAAATTGTATCCCTGATTGCGTTACTTAAAGTTTCCAATATTTCATTTTGACTGTCTTTACTCAAATAGTGTACTCTATTGTTTCGATGTAGGGCCCTTTCAACATGATTTTTTTCCATAACGGGATCAAACTTCGCAAACATTTCGACTAATTTTAAAAAATTGCCATTATTCCTTTCATATAATTTATGAAATGAAGATGATCTGCGAAAAGCTAAATTTTGGCTATCAAGGAATTTTACTATCCAATATCCAATGTTTCTTTTCCATTTCATACATGCTTTGAGTCTGGCAATCAATAGTAGTTTTGTTTTTTAAATTTTTATCAAGTTCCTTCCATTTTAAGAAATTTTTCATGTGAGCTAAACTAGTCTCATGTCTATGCAAAGTTGTACTTACATTTCTCCAATCGTTATAACGTTCTACAAGACTACTTGATTCAGTAGGTGCAAAAAGTTTGCGACAAAAGCAAAAAAACAGAATTTAAAGTTTCGGAATAAATTAGCATGTTCTTGGCACGAGCTCCCCATTTTCCATTATAATAGGTGTCACCAAATTTATGACTATATGTATCTCTGGGATATATTATATTTTTCTTTTGAACAGGCCCCATTTCAATTAAAACAACTCATAATTTTTCATCAATATTTCCCCATTCACCTGGATCTTCTAAATTTACAGAGACTAACAATGTGTTAGTTTTGTGGTCAACTACAACTAAATCTTCTCCTAACTGTTTTTCACTTAAATCCTGCATGTTGTTATCTTGTTCAACAGTTGTAATAGTGCTTTCATTCAAACTGGATGATGTGCACGGTTCGTCAACTCCGATTTCTGATGTATTGAGTTGGTTACACTCTGCATCAGAATATTTTAATAAATTTATTAATAGCCCCAGTTTGTTTCTTAATATCTGCTTCTTTCACAGCATGACACTTAAAATTTTGTGCACCAGATAACTTTTTTTTAATTTTTGATTCCATTTCTATTTTATACCCACAAGAAATTATTACACAACACGACACAGAGACGAAACAATAGTCCACACTGCGCTACTGTCAGTAGCCTATTGAGACATATACTGTTATAAATCTACTGTTGCTATCCTGTCATTACTGTGTCATTGTAAAATTTTATTATTATTTTAACTTTGTATGCTTGTAATTTCTATTAATTACTTGTGATGTCTTTTTTCTTTACTTTATACTTTATTCTCCGTTATTCTAATATAGCTGTGCGCGCTTTCTCTCTCAGAATCTCTCTTGTTTATATTATTATGTGCTATGTTTACAAGAAAGTCAAATAACATTTATTTACATTACTATGAAATGTACACGAATTTAAACATTAGGGAGATTGCTTTCTCTATCCTTCTATAAAAACTCTTTAGCAAAATTTAGAACCTTTTTTCTTCAACTTTAAAATACTTTCTTTAACACAAAACGTTATCTACTCTCAGTTTACAAATTTTGCTTATTAAACTCCAAGCTTACTCGCAAAGAGGTTACCTAAATCGCTCTGTTAGGTTATCTTTACAAATTTGATATCAACTTCTATCATGCCAATTAATTCTCTTAAGGACACTTCTTAACCTTATTAAACATTAAACATATATCTTAAAAGTCTTTCTAATACAACTATAAGAGGAATTATATAAACGTTTTGAACTTACAAAGACTCTGTATATCTCACAATTAGTCAAAAGTCTTTCACTAAAAGTTCTATGGCAATTCTTTCATCTCAGATCTTCATTTGGAATTTTGGCTTCAGCTATATCAATTGAGAATGTAGCGGGTCTCATACAGTTCTGGAAAAATGTTATTCTCCCATGGTGAAAAGAAAAACTTAAGAGCGAAGGTACTTCGGGAAATTTGCCTTGCCTTTTCTCCGCTACTTGGGCTCGCCAAAAATGCTTGGATGACTGCCATCTCAAATAGCTTGAATTGCCACCTCTAAGAAACTGAAAATGCTGCCTCCAAGAAAAATGAAACTGTTTTCAACTGTCAATCAGGATCCCTCTGGACTGGAAACTTTTCTCTTCTACGGTGTTTGGGACTTCTCCTTTCGGCAATTTGAAAGCCCTGTCTGTGGCCTAGAAGTCGTTTCTCTCTAGCAACGTCTCAAACCGAGAAGCTCCTTTCTGGAAGCGGAAAACTCCTCTCTCAACCAACATCTGGATCTGGGATGCTCTCTGATGATATCTGGAACCAAGCAGCTCTGTCTCTCTTTGGCAACGTCTGGGACCGGGCAGCTTTAGCAATGTCTGGAACCAAGCTGCCTCCTCTTTGACAGCATCTGGAACCGGGCAGCCTCTCCTGTCTCTCTGTGGATGTCTCTAGAACCGGGCCCCTTCTACTTATGCAACAATCTCTGGATCCATGCAGCCCCTTCTGTTTGCTTCAGTCCCTTTTTATTATACCTCCTCTGAGATCTTTCATGAAGTTTGGCAACCCCCAAAGAATCAGTATGATTCTTTCATCTTAAGTTTCAAGTTAGGCACGCCTTTTGTTCTCCTCCGCTTTCTTTTAATTGTAAGTTGCTGGCCATCGGAAAGTTGTTTGAACCTTTCTGACTGACTTAGCAGATGTTTACACTTAGAGCCTACAAGCCTTTCTCATACAAACAAATTGACAATCTTTCTAATGCCGCCATTTAGATCTATTACATTCAGCTTCGGCGATATAAACATTGCCTTTGTTTTTAACACTCTAACATATTCTTATTAAAGCAGTATATACAGTTAACTTCCAGAGTGTTATTTACAATAACATCTAAAACAAAGTATACAGAGACAAATAAAGTTTATTTTTACAATATTCACATGGGACTTAACGTAAGTAAACAATCGAATGTAATGTGCTTTGGAATATTTAAGCTACAATCGAGTTTTTACAGTACCATGTGACTGGTTACGTAGCAACAAATGTTTTGTATGAAAATTCGTTTCTGCGCATAAAAACCGTTCACTGTTTCACTTTAGATTCTGGAGGCAAGCATTTAGCCTGCTCTCGTTGCAAAATTATAAACAGCCGGCAACATACAATTTTTTAAAAATTTTTATTTCGTGTATCCGGCCTTATTTATTTTAATATTGATCATTCTAAGAATTTTTTGTTTTTATGATAAAAATTTTGTTTCTTAAAAATGACCCATGCCCCGCCATCCCCTTCGTAGCGGCGCCCGCATGCTCTGCATGCCTGCTTCCGCCAGCCCTGGGTTAGCTTATAGGTTGATGATAGTGTAGATATTTTGAGTATAGTTCTCTACCAAGAATGCTTTATACAAATGTTTATAAATGACTTAAGGGATCTAGTTAATGCATATATTGTGAGGATGAGTAAGAAAAATGTCTGAGTCCTTAAAGAACTTGGATAGGTTTCTATGAATGAAAGAAGAGAATGAAGGGTTATGATATCAGACAAAGGCAAATGGAGAGTAGCAGGATTTGATTGGTTAGCTGACAAAAAAGATCATGAAAAGAAGAAAAAAATTTTTTTAAAACAAAAGTGCCTATATCATAACTAGTAGGTCAATAAATTAACGATTCCAAGAAATTATATTCCCAATTTAATCCTTTATTATTATTATTATTATTATTATTATCCAGGCCTCCATGGAGTCAAAAGACTCATTGTGGCAGGTCGTTTTTAGGAAATACAAAGTCTATCATAGCACTCCTTGAACCCATTAACTGTCCCCACTCCAAACACTCTCTCAGGCAATGTATTGCAAGGTTCAACCACCTTCCATGCAAAGAAACCACTCCTCACCCTCTTGTGCACAGCCTCCTTTTGTAACTTCCAGGGATGGCCCCTTATCATCGCTCCTTCCCGCCATTCCACCAAGTTAAAGACCTCTCTAATGTCTACCCTGTAACTGCCTCTCAACAGTTTAAAAGTTTCGATCATATCGCCTCTCCTTCTTCTATCCACCAAACTCTGCAGTCCACATTCCCTCAGTCGATCCTCATAACTCATATTGTACAGTCCTGAAACCATCTTTATTATCTGCCTCTGTACCCTTTCCGCGGTCAATTTACCCCTTCAACTCCTAGAGACCAAATCCGAGAACAATACTCTAATCTAAGTGTGGTGTGATCAGGGCCTTATACAATGGAATGATAACTCTTTTATCTCTGCAGGTCAGCATCCTTCTCAGTATTGCAGCAATCCTCTGAGTTGCCTTCATCACCTTTGCGATATGCTCCCTGAATTTCAGTTTTCTATCAATCATCACCCCCCCCCCAGATCTCTTGTCTCCCCTACCTTCTCCAGTACAGCTACTCCAATCGCATACATATCCTCCCATCGATGGATCCCAAACCTCAAGACTTTACATAGTGTTGCGTTGAACCGACAACCCCATTTATTTGCCCATCTGTATAATTTATTCAAATCCTCTTGCAGGGCTGCCACATCTGCACTATTACTGATAACCCTTCCCAAGTTCACATCATCCGTAAACAACTGAAGGTCCCCTTGCAACCCATTGACAATAACATTGATATAAAGATTGAACAATACAGGTCCCAGTACTTAGCCCTGTGGAACCCCACTTGTAACCTTCTGCTTCCTTGGTATTGCCCCATCATACACAACTCTCTGAGACATATCAGCCAGCCAATCCTGAATCCATTTGACTAACCCGACATTTAAACCCTGTGCTGCAACATGATGTGGCACCCTGTCCCAAGTGTAAGCAAACAAAGTTTGCTCCTTAGGTATTTTCAGGACTGGGGCAATTTGTATATAGAGGCTAATGACTTCACATCACTTGCTTATTGTTTGATAATGCAAATCACATTATGGAAATTGTCACTACCAAGACTAGTTTCACCTTCGTTGAAATCTCATCAGTGGGAGCTAGATTCAGTTATGATACTAAGACGCAAGACGTTGCTGACTATAAGGGTGAAGCAAAATGCTTTTATAATCCTGCTATCTGATAAGGATTGCTGTGCGAGGAAATGTTTATGAGCTAAGTGCTCTGCCTGAGTGGGTGCGATTTAAAGATCTTCATTTGGAAGTAGGATGGCCTTGGGTCTCCTGTATTTTGAGAAGTCAGTTTCATCATCATTTGCTGCTTGTTGCACTAATTTATTTGGATGTGAAGAGGATGCTGAGAAGAACTTTGCTGCTGAAGACTGCAGGAAAGAGTAGATGTAGGGGATATTTTTATCCCGGTGGAGTTGGACATTTCTGACATACCATGGTGCGTTTAAGATCATGCAGAGACATTTATTTTGCACTCTCTGTAGTTTGAGGATATTTGTACTTGAGGTGTGGCTCCAGGCTGAGGACGCATAAGTAATAATGGACTTAGAAAAGGCATTTGACAAATTATGGCACTTTGGACTACTATACAAGTTGATTTTAGCTGGCATTCCATTAGATCTAGTCCAAATTATAAAGTCATTTCTTAGTGACAGACGAATGCAAGTCAAGCTTAATGATATATTATCTACCCAGCGATGCATGTTGGCAGGAGTTCCTCAAGGGTCCCTACTGGCACCGATACTTTTCACGATTTACATGGCGGACATTCCGCACAATCCAATGTCATCCATCATTGCCCTACAGATCTATTAAACCGCACCTTGTCACCAAGAAACTGCAAGAAAACCTGCAGAGATTAGAGCACTGGTTCTCGGAATGGAGATTGCAAGTAAACCCTCAGAAGAGTATCACCATGCTCTTCGCTAAAAATTCAATATCTCCCAAAGATGACATCTTCCTATTTAATACTAAGATTCCCTGGAAAGCAGAAGCCAAATATCTGGGTGTACTGTTGGACAGAAAACTAACCTTCAGTTTACATATAAAAGCCTCATGTACAGAAGCATCAATAGTCATTGCACAGCTTTACCTTCTTATCAATAGGAATAGCAAGCTGGATACCAAAATAAAACTGCTCCTTTATCAGTTGATTATGATACTAAGGTTGAAGTAATGCAGAAGTCATATTTTCATATATGAGTAGCAAAAAGGTGTCACACCTTATTATTAAAATACTCTGGATTAGAGATAGTTGTTGGAAGTTCTTCACTTGGTTATACTATAAATTAAAGATAGCAAGAAATTATATTCTTGGTTTAATCTTTTATCCAAGTATAAACAAAGTTTACATCAGATTGACATGTTATCATCTCACAGTTTGCTGATTTTTTAGTTTAGTTATATTCACTAATCACCAAAAAAGAAAAAAGCTATGGCTTCGAATGAGTCCCATGTAAATGGCACACTGCACTAAGGCAAGTGATGTGAAGTCATTAACCTCTATACATGAGTTGTCCCAGTCCAGAAAATACTTCAGGCACAAACTTTGTTTGCTTACTTTTGGATGAAGGATTTGTCCAAAGGCAACTGACTAAGGTAGTTTCTGACCTCTGGAATGTTGAGTATGAGGAAAGATTGAGAAGATGTAATTTGCAGAGTCTGGTGGACAGGAGGAAGAGGGGAGATATGATAGAGACCTACAAGTTGGTAAGAGGTTGTTATAAGATCAATGCTGGAGAAGTTCTACACAGAATAGTGGGAGATCAGGGGAGAACCAGAGGTCATCCCTGGAAATTGTATAAAGAAGGTGTGAGTAGAGGAGTGAGAGGCAGGTTTGTTTTGTCCAGAGTTGTGAATGATTGGAATGCCTTGCCTGAGAGTGTGATGTCTGCAAGGAGTTTGAATGTGTTTAAAACACAGTATGATGAGCTGTGTGTGTGATAAAAGGACCTCCCAGATGAGTCTTTGACTCCATGAGGTCTTGGGGTAATAATAATAATAAAGGGTTAAATCAAGAATGTAAATTCTTGGTGTCTTTAATCTATAGCATAACCAAGTGGAAAAACTTCCAATCACTAGGAGGTGCCCCCTCTACCATGAAGAATTGTCCCACATAGAGGGGAAGGGAAGTGATCGGTGGGATTTTTGTGAAGAGATTGCTTAGTGAGTGGAATGCATTGCAGAAATAGCAAATAAGTTTAAGGTGTGGTTTGATAAGTTATGCTTGTTTCAGTATGACCTTCTGCAGTACATTTTTGGAGGTCTGAGATAATAATAATAATATTTCTTTGTCGTGATACCCTGTGAATACAAGCATGTAACAACATTAAATATTGCAGGCATAAACTTCTGTGGCTAATTTGTTCAAAAGACATATTTCAGTGATTACACCACATTTTTTTTATTATTCAGTTATATAAAACACTGAAAAATAGTTCCCGACAAGTTTCGTAAATCATAGGATTTACATCTTCAGGGGTAAATAGTATAACTTAAAGTTTAAACAAGAGAATTAATAAATACAAATCATAACCGTCTGGCTATTCATAAAACTCAAATAACAGAATGCAGATATATAACGTTATTGACGTTGAACAACAATGTCACGTGTGTTTGTTCTCGTTCAT
Source organism: Typopeltis vanoorti (assembly GCF_054136105.1). Classification (NCBI taxonomy): domain Eukaryota; kingdom Metazoa; phylum Arthropoda; class Arachnida; order Uropygi; family Thelyphonidae; genus Typopeltis; species Typopeltis vanoorti. The sequence goes on from NC_143560.1 coordinate 132,402,988, forward strand.
GCAGTCCGAGCTGAGATTGAGGTAGATTTTTTATTAGAGCTGACCACACTTGATGGAGAATTAAACCTTGATTTTTATTGCATTGGGTTGGGTTTTTTAGCATATTAGCAGCTTCTTTAAATTTTCTTATATAACTGTTGTTTTCTATGTATGACATCGTCATTTTTTGCCAAAGTACATCGTGTCCAATGGAAGTGGTATGGAATGCAAGACCGTTTTTTGTTCTCTTTTGTATTGTACGTCTTTTTGGTGTTCAGCCATGCGTATTTCTCCAGATCTTCCTGTCTGTCCTACGTAGCAAATCCTGCAAGAGCAATGGATTTTGTAGACTCCTGGTTTTTTAAGAGGATGATGAGGTGGTTTTGGTGGATGTAGGAATCTTGAGATTTTTTCCATTGGAAGGAAGGCTACTTTTATGTTGTATTTGCTCATTAATTTGGCTAGCTTGTCAGTAACATTTTTGATATAAGGAAGTGAGCTTGTGTTTTTGTAATCCTCATGTTGGAGGCTTAATGGATTTTTTACAACACTCAAAAAGAATTAAAATAGAATTTAACATGGTCAGCCAAGGCTTGGTTGACCATGTTTTGGACACCACCCACAGGGTATCATGGAAGAAAACCACCATGCTCCATCACAGCAAATTCAAGAAAGAGAGACTTTTCTTAGAAGCAGCAGCAGCTCTCAAAAACCAACCAAATCTCAATAAATATGGTTGCATTAAGCTTCCGAAGATTTGGGAAACACTCATCACCAGAGTTCCCACCTTACATTCCAGGCCACCTACTACTGCCCTTAGAGGGCGCTCTACTTAGATAGGACTTTAGTGTCACCCACGTGGTTGGACTTAGTATTGTTTGTTATTTGTGTATATGTTACATTAATTGTTTTTGTAATCCCCGTAGATGTCCTAGTGACTAGGACGAAATATAGGAAGTATTAAATTCTATTTTAATTCTTTTTGAGTGTTGTAAAAAATCCATTAAGCCTCCAACATGATGTCCTCACAGCACTTAAGCCTCTACACACGTATTTTTGTAATCCTGTTTTATTAGCTGGAGGCATTTTAAGGATTCTCTCGATGGTTTTTGTTTCATATCCATTCTGTTGGAGGATTTGTGTTAAGTATTTTAGTTCTTCATTACATCTTTCTTGTGTGCTGGAGATATTGTATGTTCTGTCTCGAAAAGTTTTAATTAAGCTTATTTTTTGTGAAGGATGGTAGTGTGAGGTTGCATTTAGAAATCTTCCAATCTAATAGTCTCGTGGAAGATATCAACACCTACAAACCCATAGACAGAGACCTGACTTGGCCTACACACAAAAAAACAAATGATCTAATAAAAAAAGTGCCTCTCTGGATGGAAGAACTTAAAAAATACTTACAATCAAAACATCCTTTGATACCAAGAATATATGGTGTTCCAAAGATCCATAAGACAGATATACCTTTAAGACCAATAGTAGATGGAAGAGATTCACCGACTTCCAACTTGGCGAAATACCTCACCAACATGATCTCACAACATATAGGAAAAACATCTTCCTTCATAAAAAATAGTAAAAACATTTCATAGAAAAAGTGAAATATATATATATTGGTCCAACAGACATCTTAGCAAGTCTCGACATTATCAGCTTGTTTACAAACGTCCTGAGACAAGAAATTTTGAATCTCCTAGAAGACCTCTTCCCTCCGGACATCTTGAATCTTTTTAAACATTGTATAAACAGTATTTACCTTACAATATTTACAATATAAACAATACTTTTTTCACCTATGAAGATAAAATCTGGGAACAAAAAGAAGGACTGGCCATGGGCTCATCATTATCACTGGTATTAGCAAACCTATTTATGGAAAAATTTGAAAACAATGCTCTTAAGAATTACCATAAAAAACCAAAAATATGGCTACGCTATGTGGACGATATTTTCATCATATTCAGTGGAACAACAGATGAACTTATCAATTTCAAAGATTATCTCAACAATTTGCACAACACCATAAAATTCACTTTAGAACAAGAAAAAAATAAAAAACTTCCTTTTCTGGATATTCTATTAGAAGTTAGTGAAGAAAGTAAACTCTCCTTCTCAGTATATAGGAAGCCGACAAACACTGGAAGATTTCTAAATGCAACCTCACACCACTATCCTTCACAAAAAATAAGCTTAATTAAAACTCTTTGAGACAGTATCTCCAGCACACAAGAAAGATGTAATGAAGAACTAAAATACTTAACACAAATCCTCCAACAGAATGGATATGAAACAAAAACCATCAAGAGAATCCTTAAAATACCTCCAGCTAACAACACAATAAAACAGGATTACAAAAACACAATCTCGCTTCCTTATATCAAAAATTTTACTGACAAGCTAGCCAAATTAATGAACAAACATAACATTAAAGTAGCCTTCCTTCCTATGGAAATAATCTCAAGATTCCTACATCCACCAAAACCACCTCATCATCCTCTTAAAAAACCAGGAGTCTACAAAATCCATTGCTCTTGCAGGATTTGCTACGTAAGACAGACAGGAAGATCTGGAGAAATACGCATGGCTGAACACCAAAAAGACGTACAATACAAAAGAGAACAAAAAACGGGTCTTGCTTTCCATACCACTTCCACTGGACACGATGTGCTCTGGCAAAAAACGACGATGTCATACATAGAAAACAACAGTTATATAAGAAAATTTAAAGAAGCTGCTAATATGCTAAAAAACCCAACCCAATGCAATAAAAATCAAGGTTTAATTCTCCATCAAGTGTGGTCAGCTCTAATAAAAAATCTACCTCAATCTCAGCTCAGACTGAATGAACGAGAACAAACACACATGACACTGTTGTTCAACGTCAATAACGTTATATATCTGCACTCTGTTATTTGAGTTTTATGAATAGCTAGACGGTTATGATTTGTATTTATTAATTCTCTTGTTTAAACTTTAAGTTATACTATTTACCCCTGAAGATGTAAATCCTATGATTTACGAAACTTGTCGGGAATTATTATTTCAGTGTTTTATATAACTGAATAATAAAAAAATGTGGTGTAATCACTGAAATATGTCTTTTGAACATTAAATATCTCATCCTGTCTGTTGCACATCATACAATGCTGCCTCAAAATTAATGCTGTTATCTCATTTTGAGCAGTAGAATTCTTTTTGCAATAATTAAATTAACAGCACTTTATATTAAGTTTAATTTTATTCTCTTACTTAGTAGCACTCATATCTACATGTTTACAATCACTGATACATCTCTCTCAGTATACATATGCTTAGGTATTGACTGTTATTCATCACAGTATTAAAATCACATCAGGAAGAAATGAATAAGTAATTTATTGAATTTACTGATACTTCATGCTGAATTTCTAACCAGCGTCTATAAAGCACAAATTATAATTTTTAAATTTTGTGTGGGGGTCCCCTCGTTCCTCGAGTGTCCCTTAGGACTGGTTGAGCCCTCGTAATGAGGGATTAAGTAGGCCTGTTGTACGCAGGATCAGTTTCCCTGATTTGGGAATGAAACCCCCATATAAACTGGAGGGAGGGGTTGATTATAGTGTCAGGGGGAATTTCAGTTTAAGAAACACAACTATTCTATTTCTGGTTGGTGACAGTGATCAATCATGCAGTACTCACTTGGGAAGTGACTAAGTTTATGAATGTTCCATTAAGAAAAGGTTACATGCTGAACTACAAAGCAGGAAATTATGACCAACTGAAGAGTATACTGAGTTCAGTGAAATGGGATCTATTGCTGGATGGAAAGAGTATCGACAATGCACAGGAAGCATTTACACAATACTTAAATGGTGCAATATCAGAATGTGTCCCGAGAGTTCGAAGAATAAATAGGGTAGGAGTCAAATGGATGTGCAATCTTATTAAGGAAGAGATTTGTAAGAAAAGGACGACTTGGAAGGAATACCATTTGCATAAGGATGACATCTGTTATGACGTTATAAGCATCAAGCTAGAATAGTTACAACTGTTGTACTCAAAGCAAAGTCTGAATACGAAAAGTTACTAGCTCTCTGTGCTAAAGACAACAGAAAATTTACACAATACTTAAATGATGCAATATCAGAATGTGTCCCGAGAGTTCGAAGAATAAATAGGGTAGGAGTCAAATGGATGTGCAATCTTATTAAGGAAGAGATTTGTAAGAAAAGGACGACTTGGAAGGAATACCATTTGCATAAGGATGACATCTGTTATGACGTTATAAGCAGCAAGCTAGAATAGTTACAACTGTTGTATGCAAAGCAAAGTCTGAATACGAAAAGTTACTAGCTCTCTGTGCTAAAGACAACAGAAAATAATTCTATTGATATCGTAAAGGAAAGAATGAATATGAAAGAATAACTCTTCTAAATCAAGATGGCATAAGGGTTACAGAAGCAGAAGGGGTTGCTCAGTTAAAGAGTGCCCATTTTGTTAAAAGCTATCTACCTGGTGAACGCAACATTAAGCTCACTATTACCTCTTCACTAGATGAAGAAACGCAGCTGTGTGAGGCTGAGATATTAGAGCTGTTGCACAAATTGAATAAGAATTCAGTAATAGGGACTGATAGAATATCAGCAATTATGCTAAAAGTGTGTTCAACTGAACTAGCCATTCCTTTCACCAGGATGTTTAATATGACTCTCTTAACAGGGAAGATTCCGCAGGAATGTATGGTAATGCCATTGCACGAGGGTGGCGCAAAGACCAATGTATCCAACTATCAACCAATTAGTATCTCAGGAGTGGTGGTGAAGATTTTGCAAAAAATTGGTTAGGGCTCCATTCAGAAATAGGTTGACAGTGAATCTCTACTTTGCAATGAACAGCATGGGTTTACTAAGGGAAGGTCATGTTTTAGCAACTTCCTCACATTCTATAACAATGTTACCGTTGAACTAGACAAGGGGAATGGATACACCATGATACATTTGGATTTCGCCAAGGTTTTTGACAGAATACAGCATGGATTTGACAAGAGACATACAGCTATTTGCCGATGATGCAAAGATTGTAGGATAATCTGGAATGCTGCTGATATGCAGTACTTGCAGAATGATTTGAATAGGTTGGAATTGTGAGCATGGGAAAATGGGTGTCAGTTTTTTTTTTTTTTTTTTTTTTTTTTTTTTTCACTAGAGGTCAGGCCAACAATTGTTGTAACGGTTGGTCAGTAACTTTAACAAGCCAGTTAGATTGTAGTGTAGCTTGTTCTCTGTATATAGTGTGTATGCTCCAGAAGATGACCTTGACATAAAGGGTAAAACGTCAAATGTAGATTTTAGTTATATTAAACTAAAGTTTTTATTCAAACATGATGGTTGTCTCCATAATTTTCAAAAATGTATTCGGATCACTGTGTAAGCCTAAAAGAAAATAATTATTCACTTTAGCATGATTAGATATCCAATGTCATATTATATTGGAGGGATTAGGCTAGAGAAAACGATGAGGCTAGGGATCTTGGAGTGTTAATAGATAGGAAGTTGAAGTTCAGGGTCCATATCGCAGAGATTGCAAATATAGCTGAAAAGATAATTGTGATGCTGAAATGAATGTTCACATGTAAAAATAAAGATGTTATTTTGCCTCTTTACAAGGCCTTGATAAAACCTCACTTGGACTATTGGGCACAGATCTAGTCTCCTAGTTTCCATTGTGATTCCGATATATTGGAGAGAGTACAAAGGAGAGTTTTAAAAATGATATCAGGATTGTGGAATACTGATTATGAAGACAGATTAAGAATTTGTAGACTGCAGACACTTGCAAACAGGAGAAAGAGGGGTGATATAATTGAGACTTACAAACTTCTGAAAGGGTCATACAGGATTTCAGTTGATGGAATTTTTCAATTTATGTAGGGTGGGGAAAGGACGAGAGGGCATCCTTGGAAGCTGAGAATAAAGGTCGCCAAGAAGGGTGTGAGGGCTAGATTTTTCTCTTAGAGGGTGGTGCATGATTGGAATGCCATTGGATGTTGTGAGTGCAAGCAGTGTGAATGAATTCAGGAATAAGTATGATCGCCACTTTTCATTCTCTTTTTCACCAATTTTATTCACAACTTCCAGGAATGTTCATTTGTCTTCACTCCTTCTTTTTGTACTACAATACAAAAGTTCTCGTTGTCGTATTTTTTTTTTTATCAAGCAATATTAACAGTTTATTATCATTCCCATCATGTATACAAGATATTTATTATTATTATTACGGGCGACTCCAAGGAGTCCTTAGACTCATCGAGGGAGGCCCTAAACATCATGTCCATCACAACTATTCGACATTCACACAGTATTATATCATATTCGAAAGTCATTGCGAGTAAAGTGATCTTATAACTATGAGGGCTCACCTTACACAGTTTGATTTGATGTACATGCTAATATATTAGCCTCCTAAGTGAATAAAGTAATTAGTATATTGGTACCTTAATTGGATATGATATGTGAGTTATAATGATCCTTTATACTATATGTATAAAGTAATTGTCAACATTGTTTAGTCCCATGAGGTAGTCTCTCAATTTTTTTCTGTATGCATAAGCTGAGGTTATAGATTTGATTTCATTTGGGAGTTTATTATAGCTGCTTGTCGCTAGGTATGCTAAGGATTAATGAAAAATTTCTTTGTTTGCCTTGGGTACTACCAGCATGTTCCGGCCACAGCGTAATTCATAGGCTACATTATATACCAAGAAACTTTCAGCTTTCCTTTTTACATATTAGACAACCATAGAGATATAGTTTCTGTAGTGGTAGAATATTATGCATGACAAACAAATCGTTGGTTGAATGTGTAAAGTTAGTAGTGGTTATGGTTCTAATTATTCAGTTTTGAATTCTTATTAATGGAAGCAGATTGTTGTAATAATCTCTACCTCAACAGGTGAGGCCATATTGCAGTAAGGAATTTAATCAGGAATAGAACAAACATCTTAAGAATGGTGCATTTACAAATTTTTTAACATAATATATTCTGTTAATTATGAAACTAAACTTATTTGTTAAGAAGGTGGTTTGGGGGTTCCACTTCATATTGCTATTATTGTTATTATTGTTATTATTATTTAGGCCTCCATGGAGTCAAAAGACCCATCTCAGGAGGTCCTTCCTAAAAAACACAAAGTCTATCATACCACTCCTTAAACTCATTGACCGTTCTCGATATCAATGAGATATCAAATCATCCACCAATTGGTGAAATTGACCATGAGGTGATTACCTGGGTGATTGCCAGCAGTGCAAGGACCCCTGTCAAAAAAGGGTATATGTGGAACTACAAGGGGGGTGATTATGAAGAGCTCAGGAGACAGCTTGCAGGTGTAGCATGGAATGAGGAGTTAGCTGGAAAAGAGATCAATGCAGCTTAGGGGATTTTCAAAAAATATTTAGTAGATGCAATGTCTAAATGTATACCATGGGTGAGAAGGTTAAATAAGGTAGGTGTGAGATGGATGAATAAAGAGATTAAGCATGTAATTCAGAGAAAAAGGGCATTGTGGAGGCAGCATAAGAGAAGTGGAAGTAACCAATTTCATGAGGTCTACAAAGACCAGGCAAGGAGGGTGACTTGGTTGGTGGGAGTAGCTAAAGAGAGGTATGAACAGCAGTTAGCTAATGAAGCTAAAAAGAATCCTAGGGAGTTCTTTCGATATGTAGCCAGCAAAAGAAAGAATGATTATGGAAGGATGACATTGATTGGAGGAAATGGTATAAAGACAGCTGTTGCAGAATGTGTGGTGGAGATACTTAATGATCAGTTCATAAAGATCTTTCAATCTTGTGAATGTGATTTCATGGAGAGATTAAGAGCAGTTGATGATGGGAAGGAGAGACTGACTGTAAGTGAGCAAGAGGTGTTTGGGGAGTTGAGTAAACTAGATGTAAATAAGGCTGTGGGACTTGATAATATATCACCGCGTATTCTGAAGGAATGTGCCAGAGAGTTGACACCTGCCTTGACATATTTTTTTAATACAAGTCTTGCACTTGGTCAAGTCCCTAAAGAGTGGAAGGAGGGCAAGATTGTGCCACTTCATAAAGGAGGTGATCAAACTCAAGCATCAAACTATAGGCCTATCTGTGTGTCAGGTGTTGTGATTAAGTTGTTGGAGAAGCTTGTGAGAAGTAGGATCCAGAGTTGGGTTGACAACAAAGGTATAATCTTTGATGGACAGCATGGATTTGCTAAAGGGAGGTCATGTTTTAGTAATCTACTTACTTATTACAATAAAGTGACTGCTTCCTTGGACAGAGGAGAAGGATACACAGTAATATACTTAGATTTCTCAAAAGCTTTTGATAGAGCACCTCATGATAAGTTGACAGTCAAACTAGAGCAGATGGGGTTGGATATTAGATTAGTGCATTGGATTGGGGACTGACTATCTGATAGGTATCAACAAGTTGTGTATGGGGGTGCAATATCCAGGAAAAGGAAAGTCACTAGTGGAGTGCCTCAGGGGTCTGTTTTAGGGCCATTACTATTTAACTTGTATATTAATGATATTGGCTAAGATTTAGATGGAGATATTCAGTTGTTTGCAGATGATGCAAAGTTGGGACGAACCATAAAGAGTAGTGAAAATGCTGTGGTCTTGCAAGAAGACTTGAATAAATTGAGTGATTGGGCAAGCAAATGGGGATGTGAGTTCAATGTTGCAAAATGTAAGATTTTAAAATTTGGAAAACAAAGATGGGATGCAGAATTTATGCTTGGTGAGAATATATTGTTGGAAGTAGAGCAAATAAGTGATCTGAGGGTGATAGTGGATAAGGATCTAAAATTTAGGGTACACATTGCCAAAATTGTGAAGTCAACACAAAGACTTCTGGGAATGATGCGGAAGACACTGACGTGTAGAAATAGGGAGATTCTTGTTCCATTGTATAAGGCTTTGATTAGGCCACACATGGACTATTGTGCCCAGATTTGGTCACCGGGTTTTCAGAAAGATGAAGAGATGTTGGAAAGGGTCCAAAGGCGACTGACTAAGGTAGTTTCTGACCTCTGAAATGTCGAGTATGAGGAAAGATTGAAAAGATGTAATTTGCAGAGTCTAGTGGAGAGAAGGAAGAGGGGAGATATGATAGAGACCTACAAGTTGGTAAGGGGTTGTTATAGGATCACTGGTGGAGAAGTTCTACAGAGAGTAGTGGGAGATCAGGGGAGAACCAGAGGTCATCCCTGGAAACTGTATAAAGTGGGTGTGAGTAGGGGAGTGAGAGGCAGGTTTTTTTCGTGCAGAGTTGTGAGTGATTGGAATGCCTTGCCTGAGAGTGTTGTGTTTGCAAGGAGTTTGAATGTGTTTAAGACACGGTATGATGAGATGTGTGTGAGATAAAAGGACCTCCTAGAAGAGTCTTTGACTCAATGAGGTCTTGTTTAATAATAATAATATCACCACTCTATCAGGCAATGCATTCCACGATTCAAATGCCCTCCATGCAAAAAAACCACTCCTCACCCTCTTGCTCACAGTGTCCTTTCGTAACTTCCAGGGATGGTCCCTTGTCATCACTCCTTCCCGCTGTTCAACCAAGCGAAAGAACTGACCAGTGTCAACCCTGTAACCACCTCTCAACAGTTTAAAAGTCTCAATCATATCACCTCTCCTTCTTCTATCCACAAACTCTGCAGTCCACATTCCCTCAGCCGATCCTCATAACTATCATTGTACAGTCCTGAAACCATCTTTGTTATCTGCCTTTGTACCCTTTCCACAGTTAATTTATCCTGTTCAAATCCTGGGGACCAAATCTGAAAGCAATAGTCTAAGTGTGGTCATTAGGGTCTTATACAGTGGAATGATAACTCTTGTATCTCTGCAGGTCAGTGTCCTTCTCATTATTGCAGCAATTCTCTGTGTTACTTTTGCCACCTTTACAATATGTCCCATAAATTTCATGTTTCTATCAATCATGTCCCAGATCTCTTGTCTCCCCTACTGTCTCCAGTACAGCTCCTCTAATAGAGTATGCAGCATCCCATTGATGTGTCCCAAACCTCAAGACCTTACTTGCTGCATTAAACTGAATCCCCCATACATTTGTCCGTCTGTCAAGCTTATTCAAATCCTCTTGCAGGATTACCACATCTACACTATTAGTAATAACCCTTCCCAGGTGGTTATATAAGGGTGGTAGCAGACTAGAAGTTTGCTACCACCCTTATGCAATGGCACTATCATACCTTCCTTCCATTCCACGGGAACCTTTCCTGCAGCAAGACTTTCATTGAAAAGCCAGGTCAAAGGCACTGTCAGTTCCTTAGCACATTATCTCAAAACGTGTGGTGATATACCATCCAGTCCCACAGCTTTACTAACATCCAGAGTACGTATTTAGAACACGTTCTCCTCCTGCACCTCTAAACCTCGAAACTTCCCTGTCCCTCTAGTATTCAAATTGACTCCTCCAGGATGAAATACTCCAATAAGGTGTTCATTGAACAATTCCACTATGTCCTCTGCATCAGTTACTCCATTCCCATTTTTATCCCACAATGTCATTCTCCCACAGTCATTTCTCTTCCTACTGGCCACATAGCTAAAAAATTCCCTAGGATTTTCCTTGGATCTAAGGGCCAATCTTTTCTCATATTCCAGTTTCGCCTTCTGTACTGTACGAGTCACTCTCCTAGCCTGTGTCTTATATTCTTCATGCATCTGCTCTTCACCTGTCTCCTTATATCTCTTCCATAGCCCCTTGTTTGCATACGTTTCCTGTTTAATATTGTTTGTCATCCACTTTACACCAAATTATGTCCTCTTCTTCACTTGTGGAATACAACTTACCATTGCTGCTAACAAATATTCCTTCACAATTTCCCAAGCACTAATGTTATCCCACCCTTCCAATTCCTCCCTCCATGAAACTTCCCAAAGTTGATGTCAAAGACTATTATAGTTACCTGCCTTATAATTCCACATACGTTCCCATCTCTTTGATACTCCTACATGTTCTATTCATCTTCCAAGTCAAAACCACATGATCAATTGGTGGGAGAGATGTCATCTCGGTTATTATCAACTCTTCTGATGCTATGACCAAGTTCAAAACTCTTGAACCTCTTGTTCCACCTATTACATGTTGCTTAAGTCATTTGCCCCTCAAGAATTTTATAAATTCCATTCCCTTATTGCTAGGTGCATCTTCCACTTCCCAATTTATACTGCTATAGTTAAAATCACCATTACAATCATTCTTCTTGCACTTGCCAAGCTTAATTGTCTAAACTTCTCTTGATCCCCACCCTCTGTGTGCCTTGCTTTTTTAGCAACACCCCTCTAAATATCCTGTCTTTCCCACCTCTACCTCACACCATATTCTTTCAAAATCATTACTGTCACTTCTTTCCAAAGCCTCCACTCTTAAGAGGTCATAAGTTGTCATTTATCATGAGCAGTATTCCACCATCGCGCTTTCCTTTCCTATCCTGCCGAAAAATGCTTTACCCTGCTACTCCTATTCCTGTTATTATATCCTCTTCTGTCAACCATGTCTCAGTGATCCCAATAATCTTTGGCCAGGCTGATGCTATCAGCGACATTAATTCCTCTCCTTTATTCCGGAAACTCCTGGCATTAGCATAAAGCATAAAAATGTCATTGTTTCTATACCCAGCATTATCCCTTCTAGACTCCACTGGGCTTAGCATTACCTGATGTCGTCCCCCTTCTCCCAAGTACTCATTCCAAAAAGAGGCCACCCTTGCTACCATCCACCTTGGGCATTCTAGTTTCCTTGCATCGACACACCGACTTGTTCAGAATAGCAATCTCTCCAGATGCTTACGTCCTTCCTCATTCAAATGCAAGTGGTCTCTCTCATACAATTCCTCTCTGCCCTCAAATGCTCTCCAAGCATCCACATATTCCAATCCTCTCTTCTGACACATTCTAGCTATTATGTCATTCAATATTACTGCTCTTTTTCTCAGCTTGTCACTATCATACCTAGGCAACACGCACACTATCTTTCCTCTCTGCATCTTTCGTACAACCTCAAGCAAGAAACTCATATTTCTTGCTGTCCAATTTACATTACCTCTCAAGTCATTTCTTTCTATTAATTTCAATTTCTCCAATCCTCGCATTTCACTCTTTCACCCACTCTTAATTGCCATTGCCACACTTTCTATCGTTCCTCCAGACAAACACTCTTCACGCATTCTATCTTGCACACCACAGATCAATGAGTTCCCATACATTACACCTCTTACCACACTGTTCCTCGATTGCTCACATGCATCCCTCACTTTCTCTCCTCTAACACTTTCTGTCTGTGTTCTCCTACTTATCTGCTTTCCTGACATCGCTCTATCCCTGGTTCCAGTGCTCCCTTGCATTTTTCTCACTCTCTCTCCCCAACTGTTTCCATTTTCTCCTCTTCTATTATTCCCATAACTCTCCCTCTCTTTCACTGTTCCTATTGTCTCCTCTTTTATCATTGCAGTCTCTCTCTCTCATTCCTTCTCTTCCACTTATCCTATTCTCTCATTTCTATCATTCCCATCTCTCTCTCATTCCCTCTCTTCTGTTCCTATTCTCTCCTTTTCTATCATTCCCATAACTCTCTCTCACTCCTACTTTGATTCATCTTGCATTTATCTCTTCCATTCGCCTAATCTCATCTTTCACACCTCTCATTTCATTCCCTATACATTCCTCCTGCTCTTTCAGTTCATCTCTCTCTCTCTCTCTCTCTCTCTGCAGCCAGCCACTCTTATTTGCCATTCATCCTCCCAATTGAGACCATCTCTGAAAAAAAAAATTATAAAGATTCCTCCAGTCATGACAAGAATCGAACTCTTAGGCCTTTTCCAATCGAAGGGCACAACATACCATCATACTTCCAATTGTGCTACGGAGGCACTTAAAAGAATCTTCCAGGTCGGATATGGAGACCCAAATACTTGACTGATATTGTTTTTTTGATTACATACATACATAGCTCATGGCAAAAACATGATGTTAAAAAAGAGAATCATGATGTCATTATATGTTAACAGAATTGAAGAATTTAAAATATTTCAAGTTAAAACTTTGAAGGAAAACACAGATCTAATCCAAGCAGTTGGAAAATTAAAATAACAGTTAGAAGTAAAAGTCTTAATATGTTATAATAAGGAAAAGAAACATATATATCATTATAAATTCAGATCTAAGTTCGTAATCCAGGTCACAGCTTCAGGAGCCGCTTAAAAAAATCATTCCAGTCATTCTGATAAGCATGGAAGAGGCATTCTGTTACAATATGTTGCATAGTCTGTCGTGGAGCACCACAGTCACATTCTGGAGATGTTTGCCTGTTCCATTTATAGAGAGTATCTCCACATAGGCCTTGATTTGTCTGAATTCTATTTAATACCGTCCATGTTTTACGAGGTAGATTCGATCCTGTGATGATTTGATCACCTTTAAAGATGTTATGCAAATGTTCTTTCGTATTTTCCTTCCAGGTTTCTTCCCACTTTGATAAAGGATTAAAATTATTTAGCACTAGTTCTTCTGCTGCTCGTAGTGATGGATGGCGAGATTTCAATCTATTGACGTTAAGAATTGGGAGATCCTGATGAATAGGTAGGTTCGGATTATGCCATTTTTTGGAATTCACAGACTAAAGAATTCAATCTACGTAGTTCTGTAGGAATAATGCCTGCTAAAAGAGGTAATCAATATGTTGGGGTCTATCTAATAGATCCTGTAATTAATCTTAAGGTATTGTTCAATTGAGAATCGATAATCCTTGTGTGAGGGCTATTTAGCCACACAGGAGCACAATATTCAGCACTTGAGAATACCAAAGCAAGGGCTGTTGTCCGAAGAGTAGAGGCTCTAGAACTCCAGGTAGTGCCACAGAATCTCTGTAGGATATTATTACGTGTCCTTAGTTTATATGCCAAGTTTGAAAGATGTTGCCGGAAAGTGAGAGAATGGTCAAGTGTGACTCCCAAGTACTTAAGGAATGTATTATATGGAAGTATAGTGTTGTTCAATTCAATTTTTAGTTTCACATTTGCCAAGTTATTATTTAGATGAAAACAAGATATTACCGTTTTGCTCCTATTTAAACAGAGTCTCCATCTTTTAAAATATTCATCCAGAATAGTTAAGTCAGCTTTTAGAATTTCTTCTGTACGACTTATGCATTTATGCTATGTAGTTATTGCAATATCGTCGACATAACAAAATTTCCTTGAAGAAGTGACGGGAAGATCAGATATATACAGATTGAATAATAACGGAGATAAAACATATCCCTGTGACAGTCCATTATTTAACTTCCTTTCGCTGCTAGTTTTATTACCTATAATCACTATAAATCTTCTATTTCTTAGCATATTGTTAATAATATGGACTATTGTTTTACATGGAATAATTTTATATAATTTATATAGAAGGCTTTGTCTCCAAACGGTGTCGAAGGCTGTTGACAAATCAATAAATGCTGCTGATGTTTTTAAACCTTTTTGAGAACCAGCTTCTATGTGAATTACCAAAGAGAGAACCTGGTCACAACACCCATGATTTGGTCTGAAGCCAGTTTGTTCTACTGGGACATTTTTAAAAAATTGTGGAGCTTATTCTATTATAAATAAGTCTTTCAAAGAGTTTATAACAACAACTGAGGAGAGTAATAGTTCGGTAACTTTCCGGTTTATGATTAGGCTTACCAGGCTTTAAAACTGAAAGTACTTTTGCTTTTTTAAAAATAGTGGGAAGTTTACCAGTTGTAAGAATGTCAGTATAGAACTTTGTTAACCATAATCTTGCATTTCTTCCCAGATTAATCAAAAATTCTGGATGAATGTTATCAAGACCAGGAGCCTTACCAGGCTTTAATTCCTTTAAGGCTGCTTCAACTTCTTGCTGTGTAAAAGGGCATGCAAAATGTGAAGTTATAGGTGAAGACTTGCTAAATTCTTTTAATTTTCTCTTTATATATCTTGTATGCTTTTTTATTGTTTGGGATACGTGTTATATTAACAATATGTATAGCTAGTTAATCTGGGGTGATTCTTGGTTGTTCTTTAATCAAAGGAGCACTACCACCTAGTTTCCTAAGAAGGCTCCAAGCTTTACGGCTATAATGAGTAAAGTCTATACCTTCAACCGTATTTACCCATTTTTTCCTTCGGGATATATCCAAGTTTTCTAGGAGTTTGTCTGCTGTTTTGGGGTCATTGTTTATCTGATATTCATTATAAAGTAATTCACATTCTTCGCTCCAACCCTGTATATAGTTATGTCTAATACCTCTAGGAATACTTTTCTTGGCAGCAAGCAGGACTACACCTATAAATCAATGAAAATTACTACTTATTGGAGATATCCAGCGAATACATTTGTCAAGTTCATTTGCGTATTTATTCCAGTCAGCCTTTTTAAAATTCCAGCGTGGGATAGGCTTTGATCTTACAAATGGAATGGAAATGCTAATGTCAATTAATACCTGTCTATGTTGACTATGAGGAAAGTCAGTTAAGACCCTTCTCAGATTTTGCATAGGGTGACCTGAATTATTTTTGTTCACAAGACATAAATCAGGGTTATAGTCTCTTTTCCAGGCCGCAGATCTAAAAGTGCCTTTGTCTTTGGCATCAAAGACTAAGCGAAGATTATTTAGTTCGATCCAATCAACAAGTTTTTTGCCACATTCGTTGTTTCGAGCATAATTCTACTGTTCATGGTGACTATTAAAGTCCCCAATATAGATTGCGGGATGTTCAGCAATAGGAATAATTTTTTCCAGCCAAGGTGATCCAGGTGGCTTATAAATATTCGTAATTGTAATATCTTGAACTTTTATCACTACTGTATGTATGTTTTCTACAATATTTTGAGATAGAAGAAAAACTTCTTTAAGACGATTTTGCACATATATTGCTATTCCATATACTTCATGATAAGTTGCACCAATAGCAGTGTAACCTGGAATGCAACCTCTTTTAAGGGGCTGTTCAGGATCAGCAGCACGTGTTTCCTGGACAGCAATCACATCAACAAATTGGTTAACAACAATTTCGATAAATAATCGCATTTGGCTTTGCTAATAGATTCAATATTTAATTGACAAATGCATAGTGTAGGGCCAATGTTTCTAAATTCTGGTTTCTGGAAGTCATAGGCAGCGATAGGCAGCCAGTCCATCCTAAGGATCTCCTGGCCAATTTCATGATGTCTACTGAATTTATTGAATATAGTGTTTTTTTGATTAAGCTACAGTTACAGTTTAGGATGTCACTCTATTTCCTTTCATGCCATTTTATGGTTATATCGTGGTCTGGCTTATCTGTTAATGTGAAGTATCTCATTTTATCGGTATTAATGTTAAGTTCATTATTGTTAAGCCATTTACTTAGTTTTAACATATCACTATTAATCCGATTTTTTAGATCTTTAAGGGTTGTTTCGGTGTATGTTAATGTCGTGTAGTCAGCGAAGGATATCATTTTGCCAAAAAGTTTGTATTTATATAAATCATTAACATATATTAAAAATAGGATAGGACCCTTATGGGTGTCCTTATTTTATTATTTTTGTTGCACTATTGAATGTGCCGTAGCTGGTATATTGTTTTCTGTTATTCAGATAGGATCTGAACCAGTCATTAGTAATTCCTCTGATGCCATATTTGGACATTTTCAGTGGCAATAGGTCATGATGAACACAGTCTTAGATATATCAAGAAAAATGGCTTCTATGTGCATTCCTTTATTTATTCCACTACAGACCATTTTATGAGACTCCAGTAGCGCTTTTTCGGTATTGTATCCAGATCTAAACCCATATTGATTAGTTGTGTAAAAGGATATGGTATTTAGATAGCTATTTAAGCGTTTTTTTATTAGAATTTCAATAACCTTTGAAATTGTGGACAGTATAGATATTGGTCTGTAATTTTTTATTTCATTATTTCTATTTTTTATTTCTATATAAAGGAGGTAACCATTTCTGTTACCTCCTTTATATAGAGGTACAACTGAAGCAGTCTTTAAGTGTTCTATAAATTTACCCTGTTCAAAGGATTTATTAATGATATTTGTAAAGTACTGTAATTTGTATTTAGTGATGATGTTTAGTTTTTTGACATTTATATTGTCACTTTCCATTTTTTCCCTTTTTTTTAATCCAATTACTAGATTATTTACCTCATCTTCATTTACTGCGTGTAGATACACAGAATTCTTAATCCGTGGAAGGTGACTTACATAGTTTGTCCTTTCTGCAGGGTCGAAATCACAACTACCATAGTTTGTAAAGTGGCTGTTCATTTTGTTAAGTACATTGATGATGTCATTGCCCTCTGGAAATTCACGTTTTGTGCTTTGTGTTACCTATTATCATATTAACCAACCTCCATTCTTTACTTTTATCATTATTACAAGAAAGAAATTTCGATAGAAGAAAATGTTCTTTTGACAGCTTTGTTTAGCGAAATTTTTGTAGTAGTGTTCAAACTTTAAATTGTAGGGATTTTTCCTATGCTTATGAAAAAGCTTCTCTTTTGTGCTTATCATATTTTTTAGTTCATCTGTGTTATCCAGTGTGTGTGTGTGTGTGTGTGTGAACATCCATTTTTGTAGTAACTCTTTTGTGATATTGCGATTTGCTGTCTGCATATTTAATCATTTTAATAAATCCCTCATATAGCTGATTTGCGTCTGATGTGTTGGTTTGAGGCAGTTGATGATGTTTTATGTATCTTTCAAATTTATTATAATTGGTCGCAATTTCTAATTTTTATGACTATCTGCACATTTCATGGCAACACTATTAGGTAAGGATAGTTTCCACAGTATCGAATGGTGATCTGTTATTTTGCTGAAGTAGATTGCACGGGATAACTCATAGGCCATTCTGTTTCTTATGAATATGTGATCAATACAACTTGCTGAATTGTTCGCTTCTCTCGTATTGCCATCAATGTAAGCAAGAAACCCATGAGTAGATAATATATTTTTATAATCTTCAGTTTTACTATTACTATTATAAAATTCCAAAATTATATCCCCCACTATTATGACATTGTCGTGTTTTAAGGTTTTTAGGAGATTATTTAGCTCTGATAGAAAGATATCAACTGGGCCATCTTGTGCACGGTATATAGCAAATATAATATATTCATTGCTGTGTTAATCATTACAGTTTCAGTGCTTTGCATTTTTGATTCCAGTCTATAAATTTATAAATATTTTTTTTAGCGTATAGAATTAATCCACCTGAATGATTATAGTCGCGACAATCATAATACGTCGTAATCTCCAAGAGGATAACGATCAACCTCAAGTTGTTTAATCCATATTTCACTTAAGACTAGTACATCTATATATAATTGGATTTATGTGAAAAATAACATTAAATTATCAAAATTTGACCTTATCGAGCTAATATTGACATGATATATGTTGAAATTGAGAGAGGACTTGAAAGTATTGTTAAAGGTAGCGAAAGAAAAGAGTGACAGAGTTAGAATGGTTAGTCTGTTGCCGCGGTATGACAGAGAGGAGTTTAGGAGGAGGGCCATAATTGCAAATGACATTATGCGTAGGTTATGCAGACGGTGTGGTGTGGAATTCGTGGACGTGTGGAATGAGTTTGAAGGGCGAAAGGACTTATACAAGATGGATGGCCTGCATTTGAATGGACTTGGTGTGCGGAGACTGGAAAGAGTGTTGCTCAATGAATTGAAAATGGATGTGCAAAACCAGGGAAACTAGAACTACCAAGGAGGGGGGGGGGGATGGATATGCAGACATTAGTGAGACAGATGAGTGTAAGAATGTATATAATGTACCCGAGCCAGCACTAAGGACAAAAAATGGGAATGGGTCATTTAGAATAACGTATCAATATAGGGGTGGGACTAAGGCATCACTGCATTTCATGTATACTAATGCCAGGAGTATTAGGAACAAGAAGGAAGAATTTTTGGCCTTGATTGGCTCTTCCTGGCCACAGGTTATTGGCATTAGTGAAACATGGCTGACGGAAGAAGATATAGTTAGTGGGATAGAATGTGTAGGTTATAGTGTGTTTAGGAGGGACAGAGAGAATAAAATGGGGGGAGGGGTATTATTGATGATAGCTGATGAACTGCAGCCAAGGAGAATTGAAGTTGTATCGCAGGATAGTGAAAGGAGCTCATTTGAGGCTATTTGGTGTGAGATTGAGACTGGCAGAATAAAATATACAGTTGGGTGCTGCTATAGACCAGGTGATGGAATAGATGGTGGAGATGGTATGCATAGGGAAATTGATGAAATTAGTGGAAGGAGGGTAATTATTATGGGGGATTTCAACTATGGTAACATTGATTGGAAGGAGGAGAGGACACATGTGAGGAAGGAAAAGGATTTTATTCAATTATTAAGGGATAACTATCTGAGACAGCATGTAATTGAAAATACTAGGGGTGTGAGAGTGCTTGACCTGGTAATATATGATAATAATGGGAGGTGGCTAAAGGTGTGGAATTTTCGATTAAGACAGGGTATATGTGGAATTACCGTGCTGGCAAGTATGACAAGCTTAGGAGATTGCTTGGATCAGTGCCATGGCATGTACAACTGCAAGGGCTGGACATCGATAGAGCATGGGAAGTGGTCAAGGAGCATTTACAGGAGGTAATAGCTGATTGTATACCTAGTGTCCGAATAGTAAAACAGGTAGGGGTTAAATGGATGAATAACACCATTAAGCTTGAGCTGCAAAAAAAAGAAACAACTGTGAGGGAATTTAAAGAAAGGGGTGACCTGCAGGCACACGAATGGTATAAAGTGCAGGCCAGAAAGGTAACGAGTGTGGTAAAAAAAGCAAAAGCGGACTATGAAAGGAAACTAGCTTTGCAAGCAAAAGAGAATCCAAAACAGTTCTTTCAATATGCTGCAAGCAAGAAAAAAACTGTACACGGTAAAATGATTTTAAGGAATGACGATGGTAAGGAGGTCGCTGAATCAGTCGATATAGTGGAGTTACTGAGCGCGCACTTTGCAAAAGCATATCATCCAGATGGTGACATTGAAAAAATGAAGAAACCATTAGTTTATACGGGAATAGTGATGAATGAAGTGGAGGTGACTAGTCTATTACAGAACCTTAATGTTAACACATCTGTGGGATACCGGCACGGGTCTTGCATGAAGCGGCTAAAGAATTATCAGTGCCCTTGACCATGTTGTTTAATCTGAGTCTCAGGTCTGGCTTAGTCCCGAAGGTGTGGAAAGAGGGGAAAATAGTTTCACTGCATAAAGGAGGATCCAAGACTACAATTGCAAATTACCGACCGATCAGCATATCAGGAGTCGTTGTCAAGGTCTTAGAGAAAGTAGTCAAGGGAAAAATACAGGAATGGATTGATGAAAACGAGATACTGTACAGGAGACAGCATGGCTTTGTGAAGGTAGATCATGCTTCAGTAACTTGCTCAAGTTTTATAACAAGGTGACAGCTGAACTGGATAAGGGAAATGGGTTTACAGTGATACTGCTGGACCTGGCAAAGGCGTTTGACAGGATACCACATGGAATACTAATCCGTAAACTACAACATATGGGAATGGATATAGGGTTGGTGAGGTGGATAGGTGGTTGGTTGAAGGAGAGATATCAAAGAGTAGTTTATTCAGGAGTAGAGTCCAAAAGACGGCCTGTGACTAGTGGTGTGCCGCAGGGTTCTGTTCTTGGACCACTGCTGTTTAATCTGTTCATTAACGATATAGGGAAGGATCTAAGTGGAACAATTCATTTGATCGCTGATGATGCAAAGTTGGGTAGGGCAATAGTGAATGCAGAAGATGTCAAAGTCTTGCAGGATAGATTGGAGTTCTGGGCTAAGGAGAATGGATGTCAATTTAATGTGACAAAATGTAAGGTTATGCATTTTGGGGTGAAAAGATTAGCAGCAGTATACCACTTTGGTGGAACTGTACTCCAAGAGATTGATGTGGCCAGGGACTTGGGAGTGTTGGTGGATAGGGAGATGAAGTTTAGGGGGCACACTGCAAAAGTAGCTAAATCAGCTCATCAACTCACTTGGTTGTTGAAAAATACCTTGACGAGCAGAGACAAGCAAGTTATTGTACCTCTGTACCGAGCCTTGATAAGACCTCATCTCGACTACTGTGCCCAGATCTGGTCACCTCGGTTCCTTCTTGATGGGGAGGAGGGGGAGAGGATCCAGAGGCGAGTGACTAAGATGATAACAGGTCTATGGAATGAACCATATGAGAACAGGTTGAAGATTTGTGGGTTGCAGAAACTAGTTGATAGGCGGAGGAGGGGAGATATGATCGAGACATTCAGATTGCTAAAGGGATTCTATAGGATTAATTCAGAGGATATTTTTGAGATCAGGACTGGTGGTGGGAGAACTAGGGGACACCTATGGAAGCTGGGCAAGAGTGTGGTTAGCAGGGGTGTTAGAGCTGGGTTCTTTACTTTTAGAGTGGTAAATGAGTGGAATAAGCTGCCAGAGTCTGTTGTGGATGCTATGATGGTGAACGAGTTCAAGACAAGGTATGATAGATATTGTGAGAATGTAATCGCATAGTTGTGTGGACATGATATTTAGTGCCTCCCTCGACAAGTCTAAGGACTCCTGGAGTCGCCCGAAATAATAATAATAATAATAATAAAAATTCTTGGATGAATTTGTAGTAGTGTCAAAAAAAAAACATTTTAATGGAGGTTAGATTATATAGTTTTTTACAGGTTGCATCAGAATCTAAGCTATTCATGTGGAATCTTAAATCCATTTAGGTCTTTAATGTACCAGTTATTCATAGGTAACATTTAGATTTGCTACCTTCTTTGGCTGAGTACATCGAGGTCGTCCGGTGTTTTTATCCATATCACTTTTGTGTTGGCATTCTTTCTCATGAATAGCCATCTCTTACCCATACATATTTGACTGTACCACTTGCTCTCTTTTGTTTTGCTTCATAAAGGTGTTGCTTATTGAGTTTGGTCAAATGTTTCTTTATGTAGAAGAGCACCGGTTTTAACTGTTCATCAAATTGTTGAGCTATAATCTTGATTTCTTGCTTCGGTCATCCATTTGTTTTTAATATTCTTGCTTTCTAGTTGAATAATAAATGGCTTGATATCTGTTTTTCTGCTGCTGGGTACTCTGTGTGCATGCAAGATGTCCTCCAAGTAGATTCACCAGTTTTTCGATTATATGATGCAAGTTTTCATTCTGGGCTTCTGGTAGACTGTTTAATTCGATATTGTTCAACCTTGAGCACTGCTGAATTTCATTAACTTCCCATTTCAGTTTGTTCATTTGAGATTTTTGTATTTTATTTTCCTTTGTTAGTTCTGTGTTTTTAGTGCACAGATCCTTAATTAGTTTTTCATTGAATTCGGATTTGTTCTTTGGATCTTGAATGCATGCAAAACTATACTCCAGCAAAGCCTTCAGTTCATTTATTTTGGCTTTAAATAGTACTTCCAGTTCCCTTCTTATAGCAAAGTTACCGTCTTTAATTTCTCGTTTGATGGCATTTAGATCTTCTAAA
This sequence comes from Typopeltis vanoorti, assembly GCF_054136105.1. NCBI lineage: Eukaryota > Metazoa > Arthropoda > Arachnida > Uropygi > Thelyphonidae > Typopeltis > Typopeltis vanoorti. The sequence goes on from NC_143560.1 coordinate 132,425,541, forward strand.
ATCTGTTCCCTGAAGTTTCTTAGGAAAACCCTCATGTCAGCATCTCCATCGTCTTTGTTTACTGCTTTAGTTAATCTAAATTGTTGCTGCTTCTATTTAGTTTACTTGTAGTTTTAAGGCCGTTTTTGGCAGAAGTATTAATACAACTCTGACATTTCTATTTTAATTTCTTGTCCTTACACATTTTTTGAAAGTTAGATTCTGTTACACCTATACATGCAGGATGATAATATTTGCGATATTCAAAAGAACATTGCAGTACTTCGTTTTTGTCTCTTCCCTATGCAGCTTTTGCTGCATAGGGAAGATAAAACTCAGCTGTTGACCTTGAAGGAGGATTAGTAGGTATCGTTTAGGTGAGGAAGGTGGTCGTCTCAGCAAGTGGCTCGAAGGATTATATGTTATCAGTGATTATGGTCTTTGTTCTTCTGCTGTAACTTGATGCGCGTAGCTTGAATTTTGAAGAACTCTTCAAGGTTAACTTATCCTCTTCAAATACCGGTGACCAGATCTGATCACCAGATGTGGTCATATTCAGGAATTTATACAATGGAATCATCATGCTTCTATCTCTGTTGGTCGATGGCCTTCTGAATATGGCAGTACTTCAAATTTCTCTCAATCACCACACCAAGATTCCTTGACTCCTCCTCTTCTTCTAAGGTTCTTAACAGGCCCTTAGGTGCCCATAACCATTCAAGATATCCTTGGATTTCATAACCATGATTCCAGGATAAGATGGTTAGCTTTTTGCTTGCCTCCTTCTCCCTCTAATATAGTTCCACCAATAGAGTATGCAGCTTTCCACTACTGGATCCCAAATTTCAAGATCTTACAATCTGTAGCATTAAACTGACATTCCCATTCCATTGTTCATTTATCCTACTTATTCAAATCCTTCTGAAGAGTCACCATATCGTTACTCTTACTAATAACCAAACTTCACATTATATTCAAACAACTGAATATCCCCTGGAATCCAGTGTCAATGTCATTAGCATAAATAATAAACAGTAGAGATCCCAGTGCTGAGCCTTGTGGAACCCTATTTGTGACCATTCTTTATGCTACTCTGTCATACACGACTCTCTAGTATCTAATAAACAGCTAGTCTCCTATATTATTATTACATGACACCTCCAGGGAGTCCAAAGACTCATTGAGAGAGGGCATACCTGCTCTACAACTCTGTCTCCACTAACTGCAACTACCATCATCATCTACCGCCCAACACCACTGCTAGATTTTCATAGACAATCACAAACATCCATGCCCACAGTGGGATTCAAACCTGCAGCCTTTTGGCTGGAGAGGGGATATGAGTCTATCCAGCTCACTAAATCTGATATCTAAACCCATACATTCCAACTTAAATATCAGCTTGTCATGTTGCACCTTGTTAAATGTCTTTGTAAAATCAAAAAAAAAAATGAATAAAAAGCAGTCTACATCTTTCCCTCATTAACAGCTCTTGTTACGTTATTATAAAGAGGCATGTAAATTACTGAAATAAGAGCATCATTTAACAAATCCATGCTGACCCTCAAAGATAAAATTACCCCCATCTACCCAATGCTGTACCCAATCTCTCATTTCTCCAAAATTTTAATAATTACAGAAGAAATATAAACTAATCTATGGTGTTTGATGCCTCCATTCTATTAACCATTATGCAATGACATTATCTTAACCTCCTTTCATTCTTTGGGCACCTTTCCAATAGTCAGACTTTTGTTGACAAACCAGGTCAATGAAGCTGTCAGTTCCTCAGCACATTCTCTTAAAATGCATGGGGAGAATCTCATCCAAAGTACTTATTATTGAAAACACATTCTCCTCATTCCCGTTCACTTCTAAGCATTGAATTCTCCCAATCCCTGCAGTAATAAAAGGGGGGCTTCCCCCCCCCCCCAAAAAAAAAGAAAAACCACTAGAAAATTTTCCAAAAATCTTTTCTTAATTAATAAAATTCTTTTTTTTATTTATGTTGTGTCATGTCTTCTATTTCTATATTACTTATGAATTAGCAATCATTGCAGATGCTCAGTCATAGGTCGTATGCGATGCGAGTGTGTATTCTCAAATCATCTACGCAACCCCCCCCCCCCCCAAGATTAAACTCTGAGTGTGCTACTGCCTTCTGCACTACTCTCCACCCTCTTTTTCATCTGTTTCCTGTTTGACTTCTTTAGTCATCCACTTTTACACCAAAACATTTTATTATTATTTTTTTTTTTACTTGAGGTATACAGCTTGTCATTGCATCTAATAAATATTTCTTCACTAGTTCCCATGATATCTCACATTTCCAATTCTTCTATCTGTGGAACTGCCTTAAGCTGATTTCTAAGACTATTATAGTCACCTGCCTTATAAATTCACACAAATGCCTTTCTCCTTTATATAAAACTCCGTGTGTCTATTCTTCTGAAGGGGGAGGGCGCTAAAAGACACCTAATTTAGAATCAGATTCACTGATGCCAAGACCAAATCTAAAACTCTTGAGCCTCATCTTTTCTATACTACATGTTGTGTAAGACATTTGTCCCATGTGAATTCCAGAAATTTCATTTCCTTACTATTATAAGCCATTTTATTTTCCCAATATATCTTGCTGTTATTAAATCTTCCATAAGGATCATTTGTTTTGCACTTGCCAAACTCAGCTGTCTAAAGAGAAGTTCTTTATACCCTCTGTGTTCCCTGGTCTATTGGAGTATCCCATTAAATATCCTCTCTTACCTATTTCCACCTCACACCATATGTTCACAAAATCATTAGTACTATTACCTCCCCCAAAAAAATCTCCACTCTGAAAGAACACAATTCATCACTTATCGTTAATACCACAACTACCCTATTTAAACCTTCTTATCTTACCAAAATATACTTTATCCCTCTCTATTTCTATTCCTGTCAGAACATCCTTTAGATTTCAGTGATCCCAACAGTCTCTGGGCAGGCTGAGGCTATTAATGTCATCAGTTCACTCCCTTTATTTTGATACTCCTGGCATTTGTATAAAGAACATTCAGCACATTACCATGATTCTATGTACCTACTGTTATTTCCTTCAGACTTTATTTGACTCTGAGATATACCATGCATGCTGTTGTTTCCTAGGTGACTATCCCTACATTATCACTACCCTAATACTCTCGCTTACAAAATAACAATCTCTCCAAATGCTTGCATCGTTCCAAGTTCAAATGCAGCCATTTGAATCCCACAACCAGTTCTCATCTATCATCAAATGCTTTCAGACATTCACATAATCTTCTCTTTTGACAGTCTTCCTGTCATGTCGTTATTGCTGCTCTTCTTCTTCTCAGCTATAGAATTATCATCTGAGTAATAAACTGTTTTAATATGAAAATTACACTTGACCACATTTCAAAAGAGTGGAAAGAGGACAAAATTGTTCATTTCATAAAGAATGTGATAACACTTAGGCTTCAAATTATAGGCCAATCTACATGCCTGAAATGATTTGTGAGGATCAAGATTCAGAATTAGGTTGACACCAGTAGCATTCTTGTTGGATAGCATGATTTTATAAAGGAAAACTGTGTTTTACCAGTTTGCCTACTTGTTATAACAAAGTGACAAATGCATTGGTCAATAGAGAGAGAAAGAAAAAGATGCATAATCTAAATATACATAGTGGTATATTTAGATTTTGCAAAGTCCTTTGATAGATTGCCTCATGACAAATAATTAAACTAGAACAGATAGGGTTGGATACTAGATTAGTATGTTTGATTGGAGGTTGGCCATCTGATAAGCATTGGCAAGTTGTGTATAGTCAGTATAGATCATACAGACTATTTTTAGAGTCAGCAATGGCTGTGACATTGTATAATGACTTCTACACAACATATGACAAATTAAGAGACTTTAAATCTTAATTTGTCATATGTTGTTTGTTACTTGGTGGGACGTTGTTATAGACCAGGTAATGTGGATGGTGGTGATAATGAAATGTATAATCAAATTAGCCAAGAAAATAAGAAAAGGGTGATTTTAATTATGGCAATATAGACTGGAATGATGAGATAGCAACTGGAATTAAAGAAAATCAGTTTCTTGAGCTTTTGAGGGATAACTACCTCAGACAGTATATTTAACAGGGGGCAACAGAGGATTGAAGATCTTGGATTTGGTCATCTCATCAGAAGATGTAATTATAAATGAGGTGTCAAATCATCCACCAATTGGTGAGAGTGACTATGAGGTGATTACCTGGGTGGTTGCCAGCAGTGTGAGGACCTCTGTGAGAAAAGGGTATATGTGGAACTACACGATGGGTGATTATGAAGAGCTCAGGGGACAGCTTGTGGGTGTAGTGTGGAATGAGCAGTTAGCTGGAAAAGAGATCAATGCAGCTTGGGGGATTTTCAAAAACTACTTAGTAGATGCAATGTCTAAATGTATTCCAAGGGTGAGAAGGTTAAATAAGGAAGGTATAAGATGGATGAATAAAGAGATTAAGCATGCGATACATAGAAAGAGGGCATTGTGGAGGCAGCATAACAGAAGTGGAAATAACCAATTCCATGAGGTCTACAAGGACGAAGCAAGGAGGGTGACTTAGTTGGTGAGGGTAGCTAAAGAGAGGTATGAACAGCAGTTAGCTGATGAAGCCAAAAAGAAGCCCAAGGAGTTCTTTCGATATGTAGCAAGCAAAAGAAAGAATGATTATGGAAGGATGACATTGATTGCAGAAAATGGTATAAAAACAGCTGATGCAGAATGTGTGGTGGAGATACTTAATGAGCAGTTCATAGAGATCTTTCAATCTTGTGAATGCGACTTCATGGAGCGATTGAGAGCAGTTGATGATGGGGAGGAGAGACTGACTGTAAGTGAGCAAGAGGTGTATGGGGAGTTGAGTAAACTAGATGTTAATAAGGCTATGGGACTTGATAACATATCACACGTATTCTGAAGGAATGTGCCAGGGAGTTGACACCTGCCTTGACATATTTTTTAAATATGAGTCTTGCACTCGGTCAAGTTCCTAAGGAGTGGAAAGAAGGCAAGATTGTGCCACTTCATAAAGGAGGTGATCGAACTCAAGCATCAAACTATAGGCCTATCTGTGTGTCAGGTGTTGTGGTTGTTGTTGGAGAAGCTTGTGAGAACTAGGATCCAGAGTTGGGTTGACAACAATGGTATTATCTTTGATGGACAGCATGGATTTGCTAAAGGGAGGTCACGTTTTAGTAATCTACTTACTTATTACAATAAAGTGACTGCTTCCTTGGACAGAGGAAAAGGATACACTGTAATATACTTGGATTTTGCAAAAGCTTTTGATAGAGTATCTCATGATAAGTTGACAGTCAAACTAGAGCAGATGTCGTTGGATATTAGATTAGTGCATTGAATTGGAGACTGGCTATCTGATAGGTATCAGTAAGTTGTGTATGGGGGAGCGATATCCAGGAAAAGGAAAGTCACTAGTGGAGTGCCTCACGGGTCTGTTTTAGGACCATTACTGTTTAACCTGTATATTAATGATATAGGTGAAGATTTGGATGGAGATATTCAGTTGTTTGCAGACGATTCAAAATTGGGTTGAGCCAGAAGACTTGAATAAATTGAGTGATTGGGCACGGAAATGGCGATGTGAGTTCAATGTTGCAAAATGTAAGGTTTTAAAATTTGGAAAACAAAGATGGGGTGCAGAATTTATGCTTGGTGAGAATATATTGTTGAAGGTAGAGGAAATAAGAGATCTGGGGGTGATAGTGGATAAGGATCTGAAATTTAGGGGACACATAGCCAAATTTGTGAAGACAACACAAGGGCTTCTGGGAATGATGCGGGGGACACTGACATGTAGAGGTAGGGAGATTCTTGTTCTGTTGTATAAGGCTTTGATTAAGCCACACATGGACTATTATGCCCAGATTTGGTCACTGGGTTTTCAGAAGGATGAAGAGATGTTGGAAAGGATCCAAGGGCAACTGACTAAGGTAGTTTCTGACTTCTGGAATGTTGAGTATGAGGAAAGATTGAAAAGATGTAATTTGCAGAGCCTGGTGGAGAGGAGGAGGAGAAGGGGAAATATGATAGAGACCTACAAGTTGGTAAGGGGTTGTTATAGGATCACTGGTGGAGAAGTTCTGCAGAGAATAGTGGGAGATCAGGGGAGAACCAGAGGTCATCCCTGGCAACTGTATAAAGAGGGTGTGAGTAAAGGAGTGAGAGGCAGGTTTTTTTCATGCAGAGTTGTGAATAATTGGGATGCCCTGCCTGAGAGTGTGGTGTCTGCAAGGAGTTTGAATGTGTTTAAGACACGGTATGATGAGCTGTGTGTGTGAGATAAAAGGACCTCCCAGATGAGTTTTTGACTCCATGAGGTCTTTGGGGTAATAATAATAATAATAATAATAAATCTTAATCTTTAAGTTTTAACCATTACAATTTGAATTGTTTCACTAACTCACTGTCATATGTTATTCTGTAACAAGTAGTTGTGCTCTGAGAATGCTGGTTTGAAATCCAAAAAAATATAAGCTAGTTTGGTATTTTTTTATGATTTTTTATGATTGATTGTTTTTTTTGTAAAGAAGAGATGAATAATGTGTAACTCCTAACTCCATTTACAAGAGTGTGCATGGGAAGCAATAGAAAAAGAATCACTAGTGGTATACCCCAAAGGTCTGCTTTGAGGTCATATGAGGAATTGGATTGTAGGGAGGGGGGGGGGGGTATTATTGAGACTTATAAGTTAGTGAGCAGTTGTTACCACATTATTAGATTAATGTGGATGAACTTTTTCATTGAATGAGGGAAGACAGAAGGAGAACAAAGGCCATCCCTGGAAGCTAAATTGATAACAAGGGTGTGAACAGGGATGAGCCTATGTACTTAGTTGGTTTTGACAAGCCCTTTGGTTGGAAAGATTCACATTTGAATCCTGTCTATTATTAATATAAGGTATTTTAACTCAAATGGTGAGTTCACTGGTCTCATATAGAGGTGGTGGATTTTTTATTCCTGGAAACTCAGGTTTTAAATCCCTCAAAAACAATAAACAAGCTGGAAGAAAATATGCAATATACAGACATAAGGCACTATAGGAATAAGAATTAACCACCCAATTCCACTGAAATTTGTTTTCAAACATCTCATGAAGTGTGGATCAACATGTGAGCATAAATCAGGAAGAACAGAAAGAATGGGGATGAGGAATAAGTGTTTTGCTGTAGAGTGGTATGTGATTGGACTAAATTGCCTGAGAGCGTGGTGAATGGCAAGACAGTGAATTCTTTTAAGATATAGTATGATTTGCTGTGTGTGTGTGTGTGTGTGAGTGTGTGAGTGAGTGAGTGAGAGAGAGAGTGGAACCTCCAATGATGAATCTTATGGAGGTCTGATCATAATAATAAAATGATTAATATACTAAAGTAAAAATCCAAGAAATAAAATTAGATCTCACAAAACTGGAAGACTGATGGGTCTACCAAACATAAATAGCTTTCACCTTCCTACAATGGAATTATGGATTCCACAAACATATATTAAGTCTTGTTGCTTCTATCTGCAAGATATATTTGAGATATGATGCGGATCCTCCGTGTTGGTATCCACATCATATCTCTTCCATCTGTAAGGACAGATATGGAATGGACCTGCAGTCATTGCTTGCCAGAAAGTGGGCATCCATGTGTGGCTCTATGGTGGGTGGGGAACTCAATTGTTCCAGGGGCCTTAACAAAGTCCCCACCAAGTAATGATACCATTGATTATCCTTTCAATAACAGAAATAAGAAATAAAAGATGTGATACCAGTACAAATGTACCAGTTTTTCTAATCATCTGTGCAACAAGTGAAAACTCAATAGGGAAAATGTCACTTTTCTTCATTCAGAAGGATCTAGAAGTACTGGTAGGTTCTCCCAAAACAGTTATGAGGATGTTTCATACTGGTACAATAACAGTTACATCCCATAAAACACTCAATTCCTGAAGAGGTGTGATCTCAGAATGGGATCGTCTAGATGTTCTTGATGAGGAGATACGTTCAGAACTGAAAGATTGGGGAGGGGGGTGACAGGTATGAGGCACATCATGATCCATAGGGATGGTCACCTGGTACCAACCAGAAACATCATCCTTGCATTTGATACTCCTAAGCCTTCAACATCTGTTAAGGCAGAGTATTGCAATTGTCCTGTACATCCCTAATTTGCTAAGATGCTTCAAATGCCAGAAATACACATTTTCCCAAACTGCCCATTGTGGCTCAGCCACCTGTACCTGATGTGGTAGTAAGGAGCATGATAATCAGTTTTCTCTGCCAAGACAGTTAAATGTCTAAACTGTCAGGAATATCACCCAGCATGCTCTTGTGCATATCAGAAGTGGAAAGATGAGAAATAAATACAAAAAATAAAAACAGAACATATCATATCAGGATGCAAGAAGAATGTTAGCCACTGCCATACCTGCTCTTAGATCCTCTTATGCTGAAAAGGTAACAGTGAAGAAAATGTCAACAGCAACTCAAACTTACATGTCTATTCCAGCATTTGATAATTTCATCACCTCTAAACTTTAGGATTGTGACTGTTTCTCTGTTGAGCACACAATCACTCGATGTACAACTACCTCTGAAAATGGTTCCATTCGATGAGAACCCACTTGAGAAAAAAAATTTTGGCAAGGTTATCACTTCAAGAGAAACCAGCAGACCTTTCCAAGAAAAAATGGATACTTCAGCCAATGAAATCACTTACCTGGCGATTCTGACACATCCAATGATGTATTGGATATTTTTCCAGAGTAAGGGATAGATGCTGGTCATCCATACTTTCCAACATCTAATGAGAAATACAAACCCTACAAGAATAAGTCCTCCTCTTCGCATAAATCAGACAAGTCTACAAAGCCTAAATAATAGGAAAATGTTTACGATGGAACTGTTGTGGATTTTGCCATAATCTTGATGATATCAAGGATCTGCTGCAGAAACACAATTTTTTTTTTCTATCTGCAGGAAAGTTATTTAAACCCCATTGAGGATCCTACCATCAGAAATATCACTCTTGTATGCATGGACAGAAGTGGAGATTGTCCTACACATGGTGCTGTGGCTATTCACATGGGCAGTCCTACTCTGTTTATCATGTTCAGCCCTGTGTTCCTAGCAGAACCACAAAAACTACAACTTAAAGAAACGAGGTCCTGGACCCCCCCCCCCCATATTCATTTGTATGTGGGTACAATAGGGAGACATAAGGATGAGCATTATCCTATAAGACTCATCCTTTTCAAACATAGCTTGTGGACCAATATCTTCAATATAAGAGTTTGGTGAATAGAAGAAGGAGAGGTGATATGAATGAGACTTTAAAACTGTTGAGAGGTGGTTACAGGGTTGATACTGGGGAGTTCTTTCGCTTGGTTAAACAGCGGGAAGGAGTAATGACAAGGGGCCATCCCTGGAAGTTACGAAAGGAAGCTGTGAGCAAGAGGGTGAGGAGTGGTTTCTTTGCATGGAGCATGGTCAAACCGTGGAATGCATTGCCTGAGAGAGTGGTTAGAGCAAGAACAGTCAATGAGTTCAAGGAGTGGTATGATAGAATTTGTGTTTCCTAAGAAGGACCCCCCCCCCCCCCAAATGAGTCTTTTGACTTCATGGAGGCATGAATAATAATAAATATATAATAAATGTAATAATACTGACCATTGATTCATATCTTTCCCAGAAAGGGTGCAATAGTCCAAGTGTGGTCGGACCAGTGGCACCACTATCTCTTTATACCTACACGTTAGAGTACTTCTCATCATAGTGGCCATACGATGTGCAGTGTTTGCAACACTTGCAATATGCGCTCTAAATTTCAGTCTACTGTTGGCTATCACTGCCCAATCTTGAATCTTATCCACTTGCTGCAGAACAGTGCTGCCATCGATATAGTACACAGCATTATATTTCTGTGCTACCAAATGCAATACTTTGCACTTAATAATATTAAAACTATAACCTTACTCATTTATCCATGCAGGGATGGCCCAGAAAGTTACAAAATTTGTTGCACCCCCACCCATCCCTAGTGGAGGCATGACCAACAGAAAACTACTGCCTTAGCTACAATCCTAGACACTCAGATTGTCTTGCAGTTTGTAGCATCAGTCTCTTACTTTGAGAAGAGGAAAAGTGTTATCCTCTTTTCATTGTTTGGGACTTGTCTGGTTGCAAGACTCATGTTAAATAATTGCATTAATATTGACGTTTAATTCTTTGGACCATGCCTTCAAGATATTTGCTGATATGCTGTCAAGTGCTACTGCCTTCTTAATATGAAGTTTACTTAATTCCTCATATAGACTCTACTCACTCACTATCAGTTACTCCTCCACCAAGCTTCTTGAGATGTCACATTCACGAGGCCCAGTTAAACTGCTCAATGAATACCTCAACTATATTCTCTGTAACAGTTATCAATCTGTCATAGTCAATCTTTCTTCTATTTGCCACATATTGAAAGAACTTGCTAAGATTTTTCTTGGCAAGATTTCTTATTTTTGTTCATACTGCACTGAGTCACCTTTCTGACCTGCTCTTTCTCATAGAAGTCGTCATATGACTGGCTATAAGTTGATCACTATAGTTGACTATAAGTTGATCACTTCATACCAGTCACATCTTTTTGATTATATGATCAGAACAAAGACTCTCAACCCTTTTGTGCTCTCTGTTAACATTTCCTGACATAGTTATCTCTTAAGAACTCAAATTCATTTTTCTTATTCTCTAATGCTATCTGTTCATTCCGATCTCTATTAGCATAATCAAATTCACCCATTTTATTCACCCTTCTGTTGCTCACTAAGCTAATTTGCCAATACATTTTCTTTATCTCAATTAACTAAATATCTCATCATATCAACCTCCATCCCACACCAAACTGCTTCAAAACCAGTGTCACTGTTTTCTCTTCATATCTCAATCTATCCTCATGAAAAACATGAAAAACATTACATGAGGTTTTTCATGTGAAAATCATCATATGAAAAACATCACACCTTCCATTTCCATTGTGTCTTTCTGACCACCCTGACTTCTGCCATTTTCCTGTCCAGCATGAATTCCTGTTCTCATATTCTAATCTCTCACACTACTTTCCTTTCCATTCACAAACACTTTAGTCTCACCTGATCCACACTGATTCACTTTTTTTCCTCCAGAGTGCTATCCTTTTCTTCCACTCAATGTTTTCTCAGTTAAAATGCCATACAGTAATCATCTTCCTCTGATCCCTTGTTCACATCACACTTGACACTTCCTTATAGCAAAATTCTTTTCAGTCGATTTACATCAAATCTGTTCAAATTAATTTTATACTGTTCCATTTCCTCCCTCTAAAGCATTTCCCATATCAACAAACTGCACTCCTTTCTCCCCATGTAGCTCTGCTGGCATACCGTTTATGATTTTTCTTGCCATCTCAATTTCTCATTATCCTACGTTGACAACCCACCAACTATTCTTCCAACTACATACGCTGTTGTCTTTCATTCTCCTATAATAATCTCCTGATACCCATTCTGACCAAATCATCATCAGTAACTACCTAACTCCAACCGTCTTTCCTCTCCTTATGGAAAATACCATGCTTTTAAATTTTTATTCCTTTTGGCATATTCTACTTACCTAATTATGCTTCACTTATGGCAACAGTCATCAAGCAGATCAACTTGAGGGAATATCTAAATTTTTTTTTTTTTGCTTTATTCCAGATGTTCCTTTATTCATGAACAAATATAGCATTTCATTTTGGAACCTGTATCCATCCCAACCCATGCTACTTATCAGATATGATTCCTCACCTGACCGTCACCCCCCCCCCCATTTTTTTTTTTTTTTAATTTTTATATATTTTTCTAACAGCCTTGTGTCTCACTCCTGATTTTCTCAATATTCTCCACTACTGTTTTCTTTCCCCATCCATTTACAATTACTTCAGCCCCATCTCTCTCTCTCTCTTTCTTTCTTTCTCTGGCTTATCTCCCATTCCTCTCCAGTAACACCCTCTGTGAATGTCTCACTCATTCCAATGGGTTAGACACAGTTTTGTGTAACTTCATCTATCCAACAACATATTCACAAACTGCAGTCCCTTCTTTCAGATAATAACAATCATAAAAGGACTGAACTTCTGTTAGTAGAGAAGCATTGGAATCTGTCTGTGAGATCTTGGATTTTCATATTTAATATTTTATTTTAATGGCACCTTTATTTTATGTAAATATGATATATTCTGGATAAGAATTGATAATTAAAATGTCAATATTTTACAGTTTCATCAGGAAATGGTTGGATTGCTGGTGTTGTAGTAGGAAGTATTCTTTTTTTTGCCATTATCATAGCTGTGTGCTATAAGAAAAAATCTAGAAGGTAAGTTTAAGTTCATTTATATTATTATTACTACTTATTTTATTTTATTTTATTTTTATTTTGAAATACCTGGAAATACTGAATTATTTGTAAGAAATTCTGCCCACATGTGGTTTGCACAGTTGAAGCATTATTGCACGTTGTTAAATTAATAATTCAATGATATTAAAAAGAATTAAGATAAGGATCATGTAAGATAAGGACACTTTTGATAAGAATCATCCACTAGAATCCAAAAGAAATTATTACTATTATTATTCGTGACACCTCCAAGGAGTCCGAAGACTCAATACAGGAGGACACCCATTGTACAACTCCCGGTCTCCACCACTACATTGAACCTCAACTACCAATCATCTACATAAGTGCCATCTACTGCCCACCACCACCACAGCTAGTATTTTTTGTCTGTAAATTGTGTGTGTTCTGAATGGCCGATTTGTCTGTATGCGGGATGAAAAACCCGAGTTTCCAGGAGAAAAAACCCTGCTACTTCCGTATGAGATCGGCTAATTCACCTTCGATTGAAAAAGTCCATATAAAGATTCCTACCGCCATGACAAGACTTCAACTTAGGCCTTTTCCATTTAAAGGGCACAACGTACCATCGTTCTTCCAATTGTGCTACGGAGGTGCTTAATTATAATGAATTATAATGAATTAAATGAATTAAAATTAAATTAAAAATGCAAAAATGTATAATGAATTAAATTTGACACTTGACATTTGCAAATCATTTGATATGGTTTTAGAAGTTTTTATATAACGAAACCTGTGATGAATTCATCACTAAAAACATATGTATTAACCACAGTAATGACTATTTAATTTGTAAATATTTCATCCCAAGTATCTTGGGACATCATCAGTACAGTAGTTCAAACAATATTAGGAATAACATACAGTTAGGGTGCATGATTACAATGGAATCTCAATATGCGTGCAGTAACATGTTATAGAAGTAAATTAAATATAACTGAAAAAAAAAAAAAAAAAAAAAATATATATATATATATATATATATATATAAAGATTATTTTACACAATTTTGTATGACAATTTCCCATACTTTAGAAATAGTAAGAACATCATTGCGGTTTAAATTTGGTCTGTGTAGTAGGGCTTCAGCACTTTCTTTATATAAATGTTCATATTATTATTATTATTATTATTATTATTACCGCAAGACCTCATAGAGTCAAAGACTCATCTGCGCCGTCCTTTTATCACACACACATCTCATCATACCGAACCTTCAACACACTCAAACTCCTTGCAGACACCACACTCTCAGGCAAGGCATTCCAATCATTCACAACTCTGCATGAAAAAAACCTGCCTCTCACTCCCTTACTCACACCCTCTTTATACAGTTTCCAGGGATGACCTCTGGTTCTCCCCTGAGATCCCACAATTCTCTGTTAAACTTCTCCACCACTGATCTTATAACAACTCCTTACCAACTTGTAGGTCTCTATCATATCTCCCCTCCTCCTCCTCCTCCTCCTCTCCACCAGACTCTGCATATTACATCTTCTCAATCTTTCCTCATACTCAACATTCCAGAGGTCAGAAACTACCTTAGTCAGTTGCCTTTTGATCCTTTCCAACATCTCTTCATCCTTCTGAAAACGCGGTGACCAAATCTGGGCACAATAGTCCATGTGTGGCTTAATCAAAGCCTTATACAATGGAACAAGAATCTCCCTACTTCTACATGTCAGTGTCCTCCGCATCATTCCCAGAAGACTTTGTGTTGTCTTCACAATTTTGGCAATGTGTACCCTAAATTTTAGATCCTTATCCACTATCACCCCCAGATCTCTTATTTCCTCTACCTCCAACAATATATTCTCACCAAGCATAAATTCTGCATCCCATATTTGTTTTCCAAATTTTAAAACCTTACATTTTGCAACATTCAACACACATCCCCATTGCTTGCCCAATCACTAAATTTATTCAAGTCTTCTTGCAAGGCCACAACATCTTCACTACTCTTTATGGTTCGTCCCAACTTTGCATCATCTGCAAACAACTGAATATCACCATCCAAATCTTTGCCAATATCATTGATATACAAGTTAAATAGTAATGGCCCTAAAACAGACCCCTGAGGCACTCCACTAGTGACTTTCCTTTTCCTGGATATCGCACCCCCCCACACACAACTTGTTGATACCTATCAGATAGCCAGTCTCCAATTCAATGCACTAATCTAATATCCAACCCCATCTGATCTAGTTTGACTGTCAACTTATCATGAGGTACTCTATCAAAAGCTTTTGCAAAATCCAAGTTTATTACTGTGTATCCTTCTCCTCTCTCCAAGGAAGCAGTCTTAATAAGTAAGTAGATTACTAAAACATGACCTCAATTTAGCAAATCCATGCTGTCCATCAAAGATTATACCATTGTTGTCTACCCAACTCTGGATCCTAGTTCTCACAAGCTTCTCCAACAACTTAACCACAACACCTGACACAACAATAGGCCTATAGTTTGATGCTTGAGTTTGATCACCTCCTTTATGAAGTGGCACAATCTTGCCCTCCTTCCACTCCTTAGGAACTTGACCAAGTGCAAGACTTGTATTAAAAAAATATGTTAAGGCAAGTGTCAACTCTCTGACACTTTCCTTCAGAATACGCGGTGATATATTATCAACAGCTTTATATGCATCTAGTTTACTCAATTCCCCAAACACCTCTTGCTCACTTACAGTCAGTTTCTCCTCCCCATCAACAACTGATCTCAATCTCTCCATGAAGTCACATTCACAAGATTGAAAGATCTTTATAAATTGCTCATTAAGTATTTCCACCACACATTCTGCATCAGCTGTCTTTATACCATTTGCTGTAATCAATGTCATCTTTCCATAATCATTCCTTCTTTTGCTGGCTACATATCGAAAGAATTCCCTAGGATTCTTTTTGGCTTCATTAGCTAACTGCTGTTCATACCTCTCTTTAGCTACTCTTACCAGCCAAGTCACCCTCCTTGCCTGGTCTTTGTAGACCTCATGAAATTGGTTATTTCCACTTCTCTTATGCTGTCTCCACAATGCTCTCTTTCTATGTATCGCATGCTTAATCTCTTTATTCATCCATCTCACACCTTCCTTATTTAACCTTCTCACCCTTGGAATACATTCAGACATTGCATCTGTTAGATAGTTTTTGAAAATTCCTCAAGCTGCATTGATCTCTTTTCCAGCTAACTCCTCATTCCATGCTACACCCGCAAGCTGTCTCCTGAGCTCTTCATAATCACCCTCCTCCCTTGTAGTTCCACATATACCCTTTTCTCATAGTGGTCCTCACACTGCTGACAACCACCATATTTATATAAATATCTGTGTAAAAGTTTTGACTTCTCCCAATGGATCCTATGGTTTGGATTTTCAACTCCATGTTGGGAGAGACCAGATTTCTGCAGTTTGAAAAGACGAATGTGGTCTTGATGTTCCAAGATGCGTTTCTGAACAGTTGTGAATGATTGGAATGCCTTGCTTGAGAGTATGACCTACCTGTCTGACCAAAGTAAGACAATTTGTAAGATCATGGGATCTCATAAACGCCAGGTAACATCAAAGGTGAGAGTTTGTCCTTAGGAGAAGGTAACAAGTTATAAATTTGGTTGATATGTTTGTAAGTAGTGGCAAAATTGTATTTCTTCATAATTTTTGAAAGACGTTCAGAGATGCTTTTGACGTAAGGTGTGGGAAGCCTATGGACTTCTTCTTTTTTGTGTTGATGTGTGGGAAGGTGACTGATGATTTTTTGAGTATCATCTGCAAACAACTGTTTTGTGATTATATCCATTTAGTATGGCTGTATTTTTTTTTATTATTTCTAGTTCTTGGTTTAGAGACTCTTCAGAGGAGCAGAATTTGTGTAAAGGGAAAACTTGGCTGCCAGAAAATGATATACTGTCAGGAATAGTAATGGCAACATATAAAACTTCTGTGAAGAATAGGAAGGAGAAAATAGTACTGTTAATGATACCAAAGGTATTATATCTTTGTCTGCTTGGAGAGCAAGTAGAAAATGGTAGCACATGAGAAGACTTTGAAGTTGTTTAGTGTGAGTTTGAAATTAATGGAATGATATATTATTATTATTACCCAAGACCCCATGGACCCCATGGAGTTAAAGACTCATCTGGGAGGTCCTTTTATCATACACACAGCTCATCATACTCTCAAGCAAGGCATTCCAATCATTCACAACTCTGCATGGAAAAAACCTGCTTCTCACTCCTCTACTCATACCCTCTTTATACAGTTTCCAGGGATGACTTTTGGTTCTCCCCTGATCTCCCACTATTTTCTCTAAAACCTCTCCAGCACTGATCCTATAACAACCCCTTATTAACTTGTAGGTCTCTGTCATATCTCCCCTCTTCCTCCTGTCCACCAGACTCTGCAGGTTGCATCTTCTCAATTTTTCCTCATACTCAATATTCCAGAGGTTAGAAACTACCTTAGTCAGTCACCTCTGGACCCTTTCCAACATCTCTTCATCCTCTGAAAAAAACCAGGTGACCAAAGCTGGTCACAATATTCCATTTATGGCCTAATTAAAGCCTTATACATGGAACAAGAATCTCCCTACATCTACAAGTTGTAGGGAGATTCTTGTGTCTTCCGCATAATGTCTTCCGCATCATTCCCAGAAGCCTTTGTGTTGTCTTCACCATTTTGGCTATGTGTCCCCTAAATTTCAGATCCTTATGCACTATCATTCCCTGATCTCTTATTTCCTCCACCTATGACAATATATCCTCACCAAGCATAAATTCTGCATCCTATCTTTGTTTTCCAAATTTTAAAAACATTTTGCATCATTGAACTCGCATTCCCGTGCCCAATGACTCAATTTATTCAAATCTTCTTGTAAGGCCAACATCTTCTCTACTCTTCATGGTTCATCCCAACTTTGCATCATCTGCAAACAACTGAATATCTCTATCCAAATCTTCACCAATATCATTAATATACAAGTTAAACAGTAATGGCCCTAAAACAGACCCCTGAGGCACACCTCCAGTGAAGATTCCATTTCCTGGATATCGCTCCCCCATACATAATTTGTTGATAGCTATCAGATAACCATTCTCCAATCAATGCACCAATCTAATATCCAACCCCATCTGCTCTAATTTGACTATCAACTTGTCTGCGGTAATATATCAAAAGGCTTTGCAAAATCTAATTATATTACTGTGTATCCTTCTCATCTGTTCAAGGAAGCAGTCACCTTATTGTAATAAGTAAGTAGATAACTAAAACATGATCTCCCTTTAGCAAATCCATGCTGTCCATCACAGATAATACCATTGTTGTCAACTCAATTCTGAATCCTAGTTCTCACAAGCTTCATGACACACGATAGGCTTATAGTTTTCATAATATCTGACACAGAGATAGGCCTATAGTTTGATGCTTGAGTTCTATCACATCCTTTATCAAGTGGCACAATCTTGCCCTCCTTAGGAACTTGACCCAATTCAAGACTCATATTTAAAAAAATATGTCAAGGCTGGTGTCAACTGCCTTGCACATCCCCCCTTCAAATATGTGGTGATGTATTATCAAGTCCTACAGCCTTATTAATTTCTAGTTTGCTCAACTCCCTATACATCTCTTGCTCACTTACAGTCAGTTTCGTCTCCCCATCATCACCTGCTCTCAATCTCTCCATGAAGTCTCATTCACGAGATTGAAAGACCTTTATGAACTGCTCATTAAGTATCTCCACCACACCTTCCTCAACAGCTGTCTTTATACCATTTTCTCGAATCAGTGTCATCCTTCCATAATCATTCTTTCTTTTGCTGGCATATGGAATGAACTTCTTAGGATTATTTTTGACTTCATTAGCTAACTGCTGTTCTGTTCATACCTCACTTTAGCTATCCTCACCAACCAAGTCACCCACCTTGCTTGGTCTTTTTAGTCCTCATGAAATTGGTTATTTACACTTCTCTTATGCTGCCCCCATAATGTCCTTTTTCTCTGTATCACATGCTTATTCTCTTTATTCATCATTTCAAACCTACCTTGTATATGTCATAGGATGTTGTTAGAGACTTGAGAATGTAGTGAGCACTGATTGTGAAATGTTTAAGCAAGTTGGTTGGGTATGTAAATGAAGGTAATCCTAATTAAAAGATTTTAATTATAAGGAATGTGGATTGGAAGGGGGAGATAGTGCATTGATAGTTTATGAAAAAGGAAAGTTGGTAAGTTTCTGAGGGATAACCATCTTAAATAGCACATGTTGAAAGAATCATAAGGTTTTAGATTGTTAGATTTGGATTTGGTTTGAGAGTTGATCAGAGAAGGAAGGTTAATTGCAAGAAAGGATATGTGGAATTTTAAGGTGAATAACTATGACATGCTCTGTAATCAACAAACATCAATACCATCGATTCATGACTGTGAGGATAAGAATTTGAGAGAGCATGGAAACCGATTAGGAAATATATGACACCAGCATTGTACAACTGTATATCATGAGTTATGCAAATGAATAGGGTTGATCTTAAGTGAACAGAGATTAGGCAATTGGTGTGGGAAAATATGTTGTGAAGACAGTTTGTAGTCATCAGGTGCATGATGAATATATAATGAGGACTGGAAAAGTGACATATAAGTAAAGAAAGAAAAAATGCAGTATGAGAGAAGATTGGTCAGTCAGGGAAAAGATAATTCGGGGGAATTCTTCTGCTACATAGCAAGCAGGAGGAAGAATAATTATGGTAACTGGACCTAGATGAATAGTTATGGTATTAGAATGATCCATGGCAAAACATGGAGTTATTACAAGAAACTGATGGGCTAGGGATCTTGAAATATTTGTGAATAGGAATTTGAAGTTCAAAGGTCACATAAAAATAGTTGCAAATACAACTCAAAGGATAACTGAGATGCTGAAGCAAACCTTGACATGTAAGTATAAGGAAATCATTTTGCCTTTTTATAAGGCCCTTGATAAGACCACATCTGTATTACTGTGCTCAGATTTGGTCTCCCAAATTCCAAAGGATTGAAGAAGCTCTGGAAAGGATACAAAGAAGAGTTTCAAAAATTATATCCGGATTGTGGGATTTAGATTATGAGGATGGATTACATATATGTGGATTACAGACTGGTTAACAGAAGAAAAAGGGATGATATGATAGAGGTCTATAAACTTCTGAATGGGTGTTATAGGATCTCATCTAATGAAATTTTTCATCATATGGAAGGTGAGGAGAGAACATGAGGTCATCCATAGAAGGTAAGCTTGTTTGCAGTTAAGAAAGGGGTAAGAGCTAGGTTTTTCTCTCACTGGGCAGTGAGTGGAATAGTTTACCTTTAGGGGGTAGTGAGTGCATTTAGTGTGAATAAATTTAAAGGAAGGCATGACAGCTGGTTTGGGTGATTTATAGCCCTTTTCGGAGAGTCTTGACTCCCTCGAGGTCTCAGATAATAATAATAATAATAATAATCTGCCTGTGCCACACACAAATTATCAGCAGATTTTCAGACAAAAATTCCTATCCCAGTGACAGCTATCTCGGAACAGAGAGACAAATAATAATCTTTACCAAATTAAACCTGATATTAAATTATGGAAGTCAAGTCTTTGCAGGGTTTGGACAGAGGAGGAGGTTCTCTGCACAGGTCACAGTCATCTTACACGTGGTTACTTACTAAGTGTCGATAAACCATCTATGTGTGCAACATCCATCTCACCATTATTCATATTTCTGATGAAGTGCCGGCACTTCACATGAGAGAGAAATGAAATTTTTACCTATCAATCTGAACCCTATACACTCAACAAATGTTATCAGACTCAGACAAATTGAGCATGATGTTTTTAACTTTTTACAAAAAATTAATTTGTATAAACATATTTGAATGTAAATTTATCTATATGTAGACTGCAGTGCTTTATTTATTTATTTATTTACCTATCAACACCCTGTGTACTATAAATTAAAGATACTAAGAAATTATATGCTTGCTTTAATCCTTTATCCAAGTGTAAGCAAACAAAGTTTGCACTTGAAGTCATATCACTTGCCTTTGCATTCCATAATGCAAAATACATTTCCTTGCAGACATGTATAACACTATGCATTATGGGAAGGGTCACTACCCAGACCAGTTTCGACCTTTATTGAGGTCTCTTTAGTGGGATCCAGACCCAGAGGTGATGGTAAGATTGAAGTAATGCAGAAGTCATATTTCCATATGTGAGTTGCCAAAAGGGGTCACACCTTATTATTAAATTACTCTGGATTGGAGAACATTGTTGGAAGTGTTTTGGTGCAAACTTTGTTTGCTTACACTTGGATAAACAATTAAACCAAGTATATAATTTCTTGGTATCTTTAATTTATATTATATCCAAGCGAAAAAACTTCCAACAATCCTGTGTACTACTGTAATCTGTGTTCTGGCACAGCATGACCTTTGCTGTCCTTGCACCATAAAACCCCAAACACCAATCTCTGTCCTGAGCCTGCATAACCCCTTTATTTGGTGCACCTGATTGGATCTCTCAGAAATCACACTGCTCCTTTTCATTCATCTGCTGTTATTATTGTTTTCTTCCTGTATTTTTACTATTTCTCCTGGATCTTTTTTACTCTCCTATTTCAGACTACCACTACTAGGATCTAACACCTTACTACTGTATTTGCTGAGCAAATGACCCATAGATAGCTAGAAAGCGGAATTCATGCACACCACCACCATGGTGTCATGGTGGTGTACGTGAATTACTTTGACAACAAGAATGGTCCAGGATGGCCTGACCATGATTATTTCAGTAATCCCATTGCTCAAGGACAGGAACCATGTCTCACTGTAGTTGCTGGAATCACATCAAGAGGAGTTCTACTTCCAAGTGCAGGAACCTCATGCCAGATAGTAGGCATCCATCTGAGGTTCCCAAAAAACTCTTTTTTGAAAATGAACTCAGGGCCCTCAGTGAGGCTCAAGAAATTAAGACCATGTCACCCACATCCTGAAGTGGGCCCCCAGGCCAGGATTTTGGCAGGCCCCCTACCTGTCGCTCAGGTTAAGGACAATGCATTGCTATATAGTCTACAGGGTTTAGGATCAATTAGTTTAAATGATAACACAAAAGTAATATTTATTTAAAAAACTACCAACATCGACATAATACAAACTAATAATAATATTCAAAATTACTTCAAAATATATTTTCTAGCTTTTGTCGACGCAAATTTATCAATAATATCAGTAAAATCAACTCGCTTAGCCAAATCATTTTCAATGCACAAAATTGCTAGGTGATTAAGTCGTTCTTATAAATCTTTTGGAATTCTTGAAAGTTGATAGTTCATACTATCTCTTGTTGCATGTTGTTTGAGATTACTCTGGGCCAAGTACTAGGGTCATCATATTTTATATCAGATTTTTCATCATGGCCTGCAACTGAAGCATCAACTGTATCATATTCTTCCATAGGTTTTTCCCTTCTCCTTCTGCAGGTTTTTCACTTGCAGCCTTTTCTTCAGTTGCAAGAGGTTCACATGTAACAGTTGCTTGACTTTCGACTGCCTTATGAGTTCTGATTTGACACTGATGTTCTGTTTGGATTTCAGAGTCACAAACATTATCATTGCCTTCACTATGATCAGCACTGGGAACTATATCCTTTTCGTTTTCAGATTTGAAAAATTTGGTTATGAATTGACGACCTTGCGATGCTTTCAATTCTCTCTCGGATTTAAGTTTCCTCTTCTGAGCTTTGGACTTATGTTTGTACTTTGAATCAGACATTAGGATTTTATTTATTTTAACTAGAACATCTTTGCTTGCTTGAGAGCAATTTATTTAAATATTTTTAATATCTCAAATTTGTATGATCTGAAAAGAAATAATAATTAACTTTGTTTCATTCAAAAGAATAATAACTATAAAAAAAAAGCTTTATATTTTCTTTTACTTACTAACTAGCAAAATTTTAATTCAAATAAGACAAATTCTTCTCAAATAAAGAATTTTATAGAAAATTTTCAGTTTCTTGAGATCAACTTAACCAACTAAAACTATCAAATAAAGCTTTCTCTTTTACAAATAAAATAAAATTCTCTCAGCATCTGTAGCATATGCACTGGTAGGGTAGTGTGCTGGTGATGTCGGCGTGCATAGAAATTGAGACGGACGAACGAAAACCGAAAACTAAAGTTAATCCTTTTGAATGGGAAGTTCAGAAGAGTAACCATAAGTCTGAAAAGATGGATAATGGGTTGGAAGCGATTGCACAAGCTAGTAGTCCCTCTCAGCACATATTCATTCATATTTATCAAGTTTCTTTTTGTCTTTTGTTAGTCTCACTTAACTGGCCGACCTGACAAGACGGACCCCCAGGCTAGAGCCCTGTCAGTCCTGCCCTTGTGGGGGCCATGATTAAGACTCTACTGATACATCTAAGATGCAAATGTAGAAAACAAAAAGGATGAGTACTAATGAAAATAGAGCATCATTTTTAATAATATAAATCATTTCTGTTGCTGAACATCTAATCAGGAAAATGCCACTTTTCTTTATACAGGAGGATGTGGAAAGACTGACATGATCCTGAAAATCTTAGGCAACTTTTTTTGAGAGATATCCTTCTTGAAACATAATGTTAGCCATATGAAGAAATCTCATATATAGGAGTGGTGCACAAAGTTACCACTAGGAATGTCATTCTTATGTTTGATACTCATGAACCTCAAACATCAGTATAAGAAAGCTATCTGAACTACCCTATCAGACTGTACATCCTGAATCCTTTATGCTGCTTGAAATGCCAGAAATGAAGTACTGCTTGGACTGCAAGTCATTGGTCTGTCATCTATTTCTAGAGATTGAAAGTGCAAACCAAGCATATCAAAAAGTAGAAAGATGAAAAAGAGATTCAGAAGAGCAAGATGGATTAGAACATTCTCTATCAGGAAGCAAAGAGGTGGTATACATTAGAACCAAAACAGCAGTGGAAAATCCTTTTAAAATGAGAAGGTCGACAATGACAAATGCATCATGCTTGAGCCAGTTTAAATCTTCTATAATCAGATTCAAAAACACCAAAAAAAAAAAGCTGGGATAAAATTTGGAAAATGAAGCATAGATGTACTACACACCTGGTCACTTTCGATCATGGAATGCTGTAGATATGCAATCCAAAAGTAATTGCATACTTGCAGATACTCTCGGGTGTAGAGTTTTACCAAAACATTCGCAATCCCCTCCCCCCCACACACACACACATATTCTGCTCCTGAAAAAGCAAAGCAGAAAAAACGTCAAACTCTGTTTACTTTGATGGCATGTGTGCATAACTTTACAAAGAAATGAAGAAAGAAGAATTGAAAAGTTGCTTTAGTTCAGTGTCAACCAACTGCTATATAAACTGATTATATCATTATTAAATAGTTGAACATTTATCTTCCATGGATCAGTTGCTCTTAATCTTTAACAGAATTTTCTGTGAGCATTATATTTCTGTTTGGTTAAATTTCTAAGGCAGTATTATTTTAAATTCATTGTTTCTTGTTGGTTCTCTGATACAATATAGTGGTGAAAGGTAGATCTTTGCATAATCAGTGCAAAAGGCAAGTAAATTGAATTTTTCAAAAATGGTACAGTGCTGTGAATGTAGTGCTTATATGTGGGAAGATGTCGCAGATGGTTATGTGGAGAGGGTGAATAAGAGAAATGAGCAAGTGTGGGTATGTAATAAGAGTGATATTCTGATAGGCCACAAGGCTTGTTTAAATATGAGTAGGGAACGTGGTGTCACAGCTGAAATGGTAATTGAGGAAGATGCTGCCGATGTTCAGAAAGCATGTGAAAGTGATAGCGAGGAAAAGAAATTGTTTGACAATAAAGCATGCAATAATGATGCTAAAAAACAGAGTACAATTAACAGTAAGATAGTAAGTGAAGTAGATGGTGTACAAGCCAGTGATACAAAGTGAATGTGTAGTGAAATTAAGAGAAATGTCGATATGTATGGAACAGTGGCGGCTCGTGGCTTGAAATCATGGGGGTGCTGCAACTTTCCAAATATACATACACACTGTAAGTACAGTGTATACATGTTTGGATAAAATATCAAAATTATGGTAAAAATTTAAAAACAATTAAACATGAAAAAATATTGTTTATTATCAATAAAATTATACAGTTTAGTATAATTCAAAATTACTTAAAAATAACATCCATTCCTTTAATTGTAACTAAAGGAATGGATTTACAATTTTTGGACATTACAATTAAATCCTTTAATTGTAATGTCCAAATATTTAAAGAGACGGGGGTAAACACGATAAGCACTACAAACACTCTACTACTGGTGCAAACTGCATATAAACAACAGTGGAACTGTGCAACGGACAGTGCCGCATTATGCTAATAGCTCGCATCTCACTATGACGTGCATATGCTTGCACACGTAGCAATATGACATTGTGGTAAACACAGTGCTGCTAGCATCCTTCGCCCTCCTAAGTGCTACAAGATGGATTTTATTATTTTTTATACAAAATAAGAGAATTGTATAGGATTGTTGATGATAAAATTAAATATTACAAGCAAATATAAATAAATGAATAAATATATTTATATATCAAGAAAAATTGAGGGCACTGCAGTTCCGCAGTGCCTATGCACGAGCCACCCCTGGTATGGAAGCGTGAAGAAGACAGAAACGAATGATGTCAGTATGAAAGAGGTAATGAAAGACTCACAAGTGGCATTTTATGGGAATTCAGTTATTCCTATCCTATCCTATCCTCATCCATCTAGGACGGGTGGAGTCCTCCTCCTAATGAGGAGTTACTGGCATATTAATGCAGCTGGTTTGCCACTCCTCTGCTGCATCTCCTAAGGGCAATATTCATGACTGTATCCGTGTGTGTTCACAGAGCCTGTTTGCCTGCTTGCAGAATGAAAAACCTCAGATAAACTGGAGGGGAAAACCCTACTGTTCACGCCCAAGTCTGGCTAACTTGGCTATGGCTGAGGAGGATCCTTAAGCTCCTTGCGTCATCGACGGGAATCGAACCTAGGACACTCCTTCCCCAGGCATATGGTTGTGAAGTGCATAGCCACTAGGCTAACCGCGTGGACCTCATTCAATTATTACAGGCATCTTAAACAAGAAGATGCACAGGTTTGTTTTCCAGGAGGTAAAATGAATAGAGTGATTATTAGTGGTAGTAGGAACAAATGACTTGATGAGGAACAAGGAGAATGTAAGACTGGATATCAGAGGTTGTCAAGTAATATGAAAGATAATAGTGTGATAGGAAACATAGTCAGTGTGTTGCTCTCTTTAAATCCTTATATTATCTCTCCCTGTTTGATGTGACCATATCTAGATTACTGTACACAGATTTGGTTTCTTGTGGATGAGAAAGTGGCATATAGATCTACAGACAAGGGACAAAGATGGTGTCGAATGCTACTTGTGAATAGAGATTGGATGTTTGTAGGTTACATAATTTAGTTAAGAGGCAGAAAAGAGGGGATTGCATAGGATAGATGAAGAAGAAAATTTTCAAAATGTGACAAGAGAGATCAATGTAGAGGGAGAGAGAGAGAGAGCAAGGGCATAAAGGTGTGATTTTTTCCTTAGAGAGTCATGATAAACGAGTGGAGTGGGTAGCCAGTGGTAGTTGTGAATGCTTCGCCAGTGAATGAATCCTTTAAGGAGGAATATGATAGGATTTGTGGGAGTGATGGTTAGTGTGGTCCTCCTGCAATACGTTCTAGCCATGGAGATTCCCATATGTAATAATAATAATTATTCTTATTACATAGCATTTCCATGGAATTCCAAAGAGGTCTCATCATGACAGGCCCCTTTGCACTATACAAAACTACATGAACTGTCATGTCTACTCCACAATCTATTCTACATACTACATAAGGAAGAATATGAAGGATTCCTCCTTCATAAGGAGGAGGATATGAAGGAGAAATCCTTCATATTCCTCCTTATGTAGTGGGGAATATGAAGGATTCCATATTCCACACTACACACTACATAAGGAGGATAAGGAGGAATATGATAGGATTTGTGGGAATGATGGTTAGTGTGGGTCTCCTGCAATACGTTCAAGCCATGGAGATTCCCATATGTAATAATAATAATTATTCTTATTACATAACATTTCCATGGAATCTAAGGTCTCATCGTGAGAGGCCTCTTTGCACTACACAAAACTACATGAACTGTCATGTCTACTCCACAATCTATTCTACACACTACACAGCATTTTTTCCCTGCTAATTATGTGTGTTCTCAAGCCAGTTTTACATATCAAAATACTTGAGTTTCTTGGAAGAAAAAAAACCCTGGTACCTTAATACAAGACTTGCTAATTCACCTTGAATTGAAGGAGTCTACACAAATCTTCCCTCTGGTCTGAGAATAATCAATATGATCTTTGCTAGATGAGGATTGCACATCCTGTCATTCTTCCAGTTGCACTACAGAGCAGGATATATATATATATTTAGAAAATTTAGTGAAATAAATTATTGAATTGGAAAAGTACTGGATTCGATCATCTCATCATATTATTATTAACACCTGACTTACATGGTGTCCGAGACTCGTCGTGAGAGGTACTCACTATTGTATACAATGCTCATCCAACCGCATCTTAAGTTGATTCAATGTGTTCACCAACACATTCAGGCAATGCATTCCACTCACCAACCACCCTCTATGCAAAGAACCTGATTCCCACTCCTTTGCTCAACCCTCCTTATACAGTTTCCAGCAATGGCCTCTTGTTCTACTCTCCTCTCCTATTCTATGAAAAATCTCTTCCATGTCTACCTAATAACAATCCCTAACCAGTTTATATGTCTCAGTCATATCCCCCCTCTTCCTCCTATTCATGAGGCGCTACAACTTACATTCTCTCAATCTGTCCTCATACGCTACATTCCAAAGACCACTGACTACCTTTGTGAATCTTCTCTGTACCCTTTCCAATATATCCACATGACCATGAAAACCTAGGGACCAAATCTGTGTACAATAATCCATATGAAGCCTGATCAAGGCCTTATAATACCATGGAATCATAACCTCTCTATTTAAATTAAGGGGCTATTAAATCCCACATTGTTTTAAAACCGAATAAGAAACTCAAAGATTGGAATCAGAGAGTTTCATGCCAAATATAGTAAAATAAACTATAAAAGTATCGGCAACTACTAGCATGAGCTAATGCAAGTAGTCCAAGTACGTAGTACAAACTCGGGCAACTCACAGCAAAGATGGTTAGTTGATAAAGTTCTGATCACTATTCTTGGTATTTTCCATAATGTAAAACACATTTCCTAGGAAATGTATGCTGTTATTACATTATGGTGGGAGGTCACTACCCAGACCGGTTTCAGCCTTTATTGAGGCTTCATCAGTGAGTAGCTGGACCAAATTAATACCAAAGGGTATAAGTGAAAAGAACTCATATACTCTGCTATACGAGTTGTCAAAAAAAGGTGCACCCATTAAGTTACTTAAAATATAAAGGGCCAATAAGCTTTTTATTATTTTATTATTTCGCCGATATTTTTTATTGCGAAATGAAGCCTATTGGCTCTTTATATTTTAAGTACCGTATTTTCCGGTGTATAAGACGCTCCTATGTATAAGATGCACCCAAGAAATTTAATACAATTTTCTGGAAAAAACCTAAACTTTAAACAATGATTTTAAAAAAAAAATGGATAAAATAATAGGTAATTTTTAATAGTAAACTGACCTTTCAGAAACCTGCAAAACCCATGTCACTGTCATCTGACTCTTCTCTATCATCATTAATTTCTTATAATATAGAAATAATTTTGTCTTCATATTCTTTTGGCATTTTTTTGACTGATTTTTGTTTTTGTACGCACACAAAGTCCACTGTGTTTCATTAAACAGTAACACCATGACGCACCACCTTTAAAATCTTCAATGTTACACTCACAGGCTACTTTGACTGCATGTGTACAAATCATTTTTGTTGAAATGGCAATGCCATTTTGCCGATTTTCTTGAACCCATTTCAAAATTTCAGTCTCTAGTTCTGGCCACTTTGCAATTTTTCCACGTTCCACGCGCTTTTCTTTACGCAAATTGTACAAAATCTCCTTCTGACCATGCCAAGTTCTAATCATTTTTTCTGTAGGCGTAGGTCCAAAATGTCTTTCAGCTTCCCTATTCCCATGTTCCGCATATTTTACAACCTGCAATTTGTAACTTGAAGTATATGAATGTCGCCTGTTTTTTCCATCACTAAAATTTACTGGGAAATATCAAACTGAACACAAAATATCTCAACACGTCAACTCAATACTGATAAACATCAGTAACTGATTACTCGGATAAGATATTATGAAACTTGAATAGGGGCTCCCCGATTCTTAGCCAATGACGCACTAGAAGTCACGTGAAGGTTACGCATCAATTTGATTGCACCATTAACCGCCTACAAAGGTCTTGGAACATAAAAGGGAGTGTGTATGACTTTGAAAAGAGGAAACAATCTTTACCTTCATTATATAAGACGCACCCCATTTTTAAGATGAATTTTTAAGGTAAAAAAGTGCGTCTTATACACCAGAAAATACGGTAATTTAAATAACCTTTCTATTTCTGCATGTCAGGGTTTCCTGCATCATTGCCATTATTTGATGTGATGTCTTCACAACTTGTGCAATGTGGCCCTGAATTTCAGGTCCTTGTCCACCATCACTCTTAGATTACTCATCTCCTCTACTTCTGTTAAAGTTTCCCCACCAAGTATATACTTTGCATCCTATCGTTGCTTACCAAATCTCAAAATCTTACACTTGGCAACATTGAACTGATAGTTCCACTTACCTGCTCATTCATGCAATCTATTCAAGTCCTCTTGTAAGGCATTAACATCAGCCTGACCGTGCATTGCTCTCCCCAGTTTTGCATCTTCTGCCAACAACTGGATATCACTAGTTAAATCCAACCCAATATCGTTAACATACAAAGTGAACAACAATGACCCCAAAACTGACCCCTGTGGCAGACTACTGGTGACCTTTCTCTTTCGAGACTGCACCCCCATATACAACTTTCTGATACCTATCTGACAGCCAGTCGCTGATCCAAAACAGATGTCTGTTATCCAATCCCATATGTTTCAATTTATTAAGAGCTTGTCAGGTGGCAGTCTATCAAAAGCCTTTGCAAAATCCAAGCACACCACTGTGTATATTCATCTCCTCTGTCCAAGGTATTCGTCACCTTGTTGTAGTGCATAAGTCATCATCATCATCATCATACGTATCAAGGATTTAGGCCTAGAATGGCCTTTTCCAGCCTTAGAAGTCATTGCTGAATCATTTAAGAGGACGTCCTGGTTTTCTTTTTCCTAATGGCTTGTACTTTAAGGCTTGTTTTGGTAATCTTTCTGTTTTCATTCTTTGAGCGTGTTCCATCCATTATATTTTTTAATTTTTTCTGTTACTGGTTCTTGGTTTAATTCTTTCATAATTTTCATCCTAGAGGAGTCAGTTTTAATGCTAGAGGGATAGGACTGGTACGAGGTCCGGAGGTACAGGAGGAGAGTGTGTTTCAGATACTGAGTACTCTGGATGTCAGTAAAGCTGTGGGACTGGATGGTATTTTGCCACGAGTTTTGAGAGAATGTGCTAGGGAATTGACAATACCCTTAATGTGGCTTTTCAATGAAAGTCTGGCTTTGGCAAAGGTGCCCAGGGAATGGAAGGAAGGTAAGATAGTGCCATTGCATAAGGGTGGTAACAGACTGGAAGTGTCTAATTATAGGCCAGTCTGTGTGTCATCAGTAGTTGTTAAGATCTTGGAGAAAGTAGTGAGGGACCGTGTACAGCATTGGGCAGATGAGGGTAATGTTATCTGTGAGAATCAACATGGATTTGTGAAAGGACGCTCTTGTTTTAGCAATATGCTAGCCTTTTATAATAAAGTTACAAGAGCATTAGATGAGGGAAAGGCATATACTGCAATTTTCTTAGACTTGGCGAAGGCATTTGACAGGGTGCCACATGATAAGCTGATATTTAAGTTGCAGCACATGGGTCTGGATGTCAGATTGGTCAACTGGATTCAGGATTGGCTGTCTGATAGGTATCAGAGAGTTGTGTATGGTGGAGCAGTTTCCAGGAGGCAGAGGGTTACAAGTGGGGTCCCACAGGGCTCAGTACTAGGACCTATATTGTTTAACCTTTATATCAATGACATAGCCAGTGGATTGCAGGGGGATATTCAGTTGTTTACAGATGATGCGAAGCTGGGAAGGATTATTAGTAATAGCGCAGATGTGGTAGCCCTGCAAGAGGATTTAAATAAGCTAGATAGATGGGCAAATGAATGGGGGTGTCAGTTTAATGCAGCAAAATGTAAGGTCTTGAGGTTTGGGAAACATCGATGGGATGCTGCATACTCTATGGGAGGAATTATACTGGAGGAAGTAGGGGAGACAAGAGATCTGGGGTTGATGATTGATAGAAACCTGAAGTTTAGGGGACATATTGCAAAGGTGGTGAAGGTAACACAGAGGATTGCTGCTATTATGAGAAGGACACTGACCTGCAGAGATAAGAGGGTTATCATTCCATTGTATAAGTCTCTGATCAGACCACACTTGGACTATTGTTCTCAGATTTGGTCCCCAGGATTTGAAGGGGATAAATTAACTGTGGAAAGGATACAAAGACGGATGACAAAGATGGTTTCAGGACTGTACAAGGATAGTTATGAGGATCGGCTGAGAGAATGTGGACTGCAGAGTTTGGTGGATAGAAGAAGGAGAGGTGATATGATTGAGACTTTTAAACTGTTGAGAGGTTGTTACAGGGTTGACACTGGGGAGTTCTTTCGCTTGGTTGATCAGCGGGAAGGAGTGATGACAAGAGGCCATCCCTGGAAGTTACGAAAGGAAACTGCGAGCAAGAGGGTAAGGAGTGGTTTCTTTGTGTGGAGGGTGGTTGAGCCGTGGAATGCATTGCCTGATGGAGTGGTGGGAGCGAGAACGGTCAGTGAGTTTAAAGAATGGTATGATAAACTTTGTGTTTCTCAGGGGGGGACCTCCCCTCGATGAGTCTTGACAGACTTTATGTCTTAGGAAGGACCTCCCTCGATGAGTCTTTTGACTCCTTGGAGGCCTGAATAATAATAATAATAATAATAATAATAATAATAATAATAATAATAATAATTTCTTCGTTTCTTTTGTGATCAAATAGGGTATACTTTGCAGTTTTTCTCATAAACTTCATTTCTGCTGTTATTAATCTTTATCTTTTTATTTTATTGACCAGATTTTGCTTCTATACATTAAAACTGGTAGGGCTAATGTATTGTATACTTTTAGTCTGGTTTGTTTTTGAAGTAGGTTTGGTTTAAATATAGAGTTAATTACACCTGTTATTTTTAAATATTTTGCAATTTTTACGTTTATATCTTTTTCATTTTCATATATGATCATACATCCTAGGAAGTTAAATGAATTCACCTGTTCTAAGATCTTGTTATCTATTACTATTTTAGTTCTTGCTGGATCTTGTCCTTTAAAGGCCATAGTTTTTGATTTTTCCGTTGATATTATCATACCATAATCTTTGGCTATCTCATTTAGATCTAAAATTGCTTTCTGTAAGTTATCTTCAGAATTTGTAATTATTATTTGGTCGTCGGCAAAAAGGAGAGTGTTTAAGTTCACTGTAGGAGAAAGTTTAATTCCTTGATGTAAATTTTTATTCCATTTTATTATTATTTCATTTAAGTAAATATTAAAAAGAGTTGCTGAGAAGGGACATCCCTGTCGGACCCCTTGGTTTATCTCTCTCGTATATGATAGCTCGTGACTAAGGTAGTTTCTGACCTCTGTAATGTCGAGTATAAGGAAAGATTGAGAAGATGTAATTTGCAGAGTCTGGTGGACAGGAGAAAGAGGAGTTGTTATAGGATCAATGCTGGAGAAGTTCTACAGAAAATAGTGGGAGATCAGGGGAGAACCAAAGGTCATCCCTGGAAACTGTATAAAGAGGGTGTGAATAGGGGAGTGAGAGGCAGGTTTTTTTCATGCAGAGTTGTGAATAATTGGAATGCTTTGTCTGAGAGTGTGGTGTCTGCAAGGAGTTTGAATGTGTTTAAGACACGGTATGATGAGATGTGTGTGTGATAAAAGGACCTCCAGATGAGTCTTTGACTCCATGAGGTCTTGAGGTAATAATAATAATATTTTGTAACAGGAATTTAGTATACTGATACCTCTATAGTTTTTAGGGTCATCTCTATTACCTTTTTTTAAAAGATAGGAATCACAATTGCTTTTTTCCATTCTAGTGGGGGGATACCAGTTGAATAAATTTTATTTTAAAAGTAATGAGTCTTTCTTTGAATCTTGTTCCTGTGTATTTATATAGTTCTGAACCTAGCTTATCTTCTCCAAGTGATTTTCCGTTTCTTGTTTCTTTCAGACTGATTTCTAATTCTTTTCATTTTCCTTAATTGTTTGCCAGTTGTCTTTTTTAAAATATTTGTCTGTCCACAATTCTGTGTAGTAATTTAGAAATTCTTCTAATTTCAATTCCATGTTTAATTTTATGTTTGCTTTGGTATCTGCATTTAAGTGTTTCAAAATCTTATATACATTGGGTCTTATTTTATATAAATCATATTCTAAATTAGAAACAAATTTGTTCCGTGATTCTCTATGTCTTTTTCTGACTTCTCTTTTAGCTATGGCTCTTATTCTTTTATATTCTATTTCATCTTCTAATCTTTTACTTCTTAACCATTTCTGATAGGCTTCTTTTTTCTTTTTGATTGTTTCTGTGATTGTATCATCCCAGATCTTCAGTTTTATTCCTTTTATTGAATTATTTGGTGTCTTTCCTAAGCTTTCATTTGCTGCTGCATTTAGTATCATTTTTATATTGAGCCATTCTATTTCTATTTCTTCATTTTGTTTTATTTTATCTAGATATTGGTTAATTCTTTGTTCATATAGCCATTCTCGTAGACAGGCTTATACGTTAGTTATGCATTATTAAATTACTTAAGGAATTGAACAACGTAAATATGAATATAAATTAAATTACACTTTAATAAATATTTCCGATATTTCGGCAATGTTACGTTGCCATTTTCAAAAGGAACTTATAAAAAAAAGGCACGTGCACATTGGCACTACAATACGGTAACTGAGAATGAAGAGATGAAGCTATTATTCTCCTAAAAGATATAGCCATTGTACATTTGTGTCATTCAGTAGTCTAGTTTTATAAACAAATGTTTCAAATTTTCTTTCTGTTTTTGTTACTTGTAGCCATTTAGGTGGTAATCTTAATTTTATTTTAACAATGAAGTGGTCACTGCTTATTTCATATCCTCTGTGAACGCTAACATCTAGTGAAAATTTTGTTTTTTCATTTAATATGAAATAATCTAATATTGATTTCCATCCTCTTGCTGCCAAAGTATATTTATGTATGTCTTTATGTTTATAGAAGGAATTCATTATTTTTAGGTTAATATAAACTACAAAGTCAATCAATTTTTTACCATTCCTGTTTAGAGTATGTTCTCCATGTATTCCTATATTATTATTAATTTCCGTGTTTCCAGTTCTTGCTAAAAAGTCTCCTGCTAAAATTATAATAAAATTAGTTTAATCCTTTATCCAAGTGTGAGCAAACAAAGTTTGCGCCTGAAAGTATCTTCAGGACTGGGTTAAGGTGGTACAACACCAGGGCAACTCATTGCAAAGGAGGAGCAAGCTACCAACACTCCTATCTCAGTATCTCCTATAATGCAAAACACATCTCCTTGCAGATATGTCTAATGTTATGCATTAAGGGAAGGGCTACTACCTAGACTAGTTTCGGGGTGAAAGTGAGGGAAACTCATCATTGGCCTACGAAAAAAAAGTCGGAGTCAGAGTGCCCCATTAGTAAAGAGAAAGAAGGGAAAGGAAGTGACAGCGAGGTTGTCACTTCCTTTCCCTTCTTTCTCTTTACTAAATTTCGGAGGAAATGTAGGCCTCAGCTCATATTATACATCCTGCTAGCTCCACGCTATCAGATGATACTCTTTCACCCCGACGGTCCTGGCTCATAAGATCGAAAAGACCACGGAGGTAGCCAGTGCCCAGGTGACCCGCCCCATCAGGGCAGCCCGCCTCGAGTAGGCCTGCGCTGCCTGGGTTTTTCCTCCGAACTACCTCCATGGGAGACCAGGGAACAGAACAGACCTCAGGGGGGACGCAGAGACCAAGGAAATGACTCAGAGTGGAGCTGCTGCTGCAGATGGAGATCTTAAAGCAACAGCAGGCAGAACTTGATGATGTTATGTCTGACACTGCACAGGATTGGAGGTGAACACCACTTGATCTTAAATGTGGTGTCCCCCAGAGCCTCCCTTTCGAGATGTAAAAACCTCCTTAAGGAACCGTAGAACTTGTAAAGGACGATTCTAGAGAGATCCAACAGATTGGGAGGATTAGTAGGATTAGAAAATTTCTTTCTTACCTTCCAGATGTGGTATTTGAGCTCATTAATTATAAATACCACTAACTTCTGCTTGTTGTTGGCTGGGGGAACAAACTGCAGGAAGATGACTTGCTCCTGCAGTAGGAGAGGGATGTGGAGCTCGACGCTTAACCTCCTCCAGATGTAGATGGAAATGGGACACCGGTAGAAGGCATGCTCCACGGTGTCCAGGCTCCGGCAGAAGTCACAAAAGGGGGTTCCGGGTGTTGTGGAACTGCCAGATGTTGATGTTCACTGGAAGGTGTCCGTACGCAATCCTCCATGCCAGGTCCTTTCTCGATGGGTAGCCTCGATGTTTGGAGAGGTGGCCGAAGAGGATCTCGTTGCTATTGATCTCCAGATCCGGAACATCGGTACGAAGGATGTTAAAGAAGTGTTCGTACCATGTGGAACTGTTCCGGATCACGCCGATGTTCACACCCGACGAGCGGAGTTGTTGTATAAGCTGGCACAGTCTGTTGTAGTCTTCTGGAACAATGTCCGCCTTGGGACCCTGATGGACTTGGATCCCAAAAAGGAGAAGCTTGTGACCTAAGAAATACCGCACAGGATAGCTGCAGGGATGTGTAGTCTGCAGTACCCTGTTTAGATGGAACGCAGCATTACTTAGGTATCTGATGTTAAAGGAGGGGAGGCCGAAGCCCCCCCCCCCGCTTCTCCAGAAGTTGAAGGATGTTCAGACCAACTTCCTGTCGTAGATTGCCCCAGAAGAACTTCAGGGATTTCCTGTAGAGCTGGATTTCCTGATCCTCGCTGATGTTGGTGATGTTCAGGACGTGCTGAAGCACAGGGCATACGATGGTTTTGATGACACTAGCCCTGGAGGAGAGTGACAGCTGTCCATTTTTCCAATCCTTGAGTTTCTCGACGGTGTTGTTGTCGAGATGTTCGATGTTGAGCACGGGCTGTTCTTCAAACGGGACCCCCAGGATGGTGAGGGGGTCGGCAGTAGGGACGAGGCCTGCAGGGATGCTGTGCAGGTCCCAGACTCCATACAACTTGATCTTGGTTTTGTCGGGGTTGGATGTTAGCCCCGACACTTTAAACTTCTTGAGGATGTTAAAGAAATTAAGTACGGAGTTGTTGTCCCTAAGAGTGCCCACCACGTCATCTGCATAGGCGATTACCTTGGCATCATCCATGGTGAGAGGAAGTGGAATTCCTCTAACCGCATGAGAGTTGTTCACAGCCCATAGGAATAGTTCAAGGGCTAGAGCAAAGAGCAGCGGACTGAGGGGACACCCTTGTTTGACCCCTTTCTGGATGGTAATGGGGTCAGATAGGTGTCCATTGATGAGGAGGCAAGTAGAGCTGTTGTTGTAGCCTCCTCTGATGATGTTGAGGAGTCCACTGCTGACCCCGACTTTCTCTAGGATGTTGAAGAGAAAGGAATGCCGGACACTGTCGAACGCTCAGTTGAGATCAATTGTCAACAATGCCATAGAGTACTGTTTGATGTTAACCAGTCGTAGCACTTCTCTGATAAGGATGAGATTGAACTCCATCGATCGACCAAGAACACCATACACTTGTGTGCTTTTGATGATGTACCTCATCCCGATTTTCAGTCTGTTGTTGAGAACACGGGTGAGGATCTTGTAATCCGTGTTCAACAGACTGATGGGACGCTAGTTCTTGATGATGGAAGGGTCCTTGTTGGTCTTCGGGATGAAGACGGTATGGCATTCCAGAAATTCCCGTGGCATGTTTCCGGTGGTAAGGAAAGAGTTGAAGATTGCCACGAGAATGGGGAGGATGTGGTCCCAGGCCTCTCGGTAGAGTTCTGTGCTTAAGCTGTCTGGCCCAGGCGCTTTCTTTGTACAGCACCGTTTGAAGGCTGATGTTATTTCGGTCGCAGTAAATGGTACATCCAACCCTGCTTGGATGTGCGCAGGGAAGGAGTCAATGTTCCAACAGGAGTAATCCTGGGGGGGCACTGTTATCTTGATAAAGTTGACTGTAGTACCCCCAGAAGGCGTTCAGATGTTAGATGTTGTGGTGTGATCACACCCACCTTCTTTGATGGTAGTAATAGTTCACTCCTGCCGGAAGTTGACGTAACACCTGTTATAAAAGGCGGCCGATTGCCTGTCTTCCGAGCGGAGGTGGAGACGGATCTTAATGTTCTTTTCTTCCACCTGCTTCTGTCTCTCCGATTCAATGTCGAGATTAATGTCACGGATGACATTGTGACATGGAAAGCCTTGGCGTTGGCTGGCCACGAACCAGCTCCTCTCCTTGTAAAGGTCACGGAGCCGAGCTCTTCTGAGGAAGGCACATTCCTGGCCCCATTTTATCATATTTTCTTTGATGTTAAGTTTTAGTCGTGCCCAGGCATCCCAGTCCCAGCCAGCGGTGCACCAGGTGGAGCACAGTTGGTTAAGCTTGGCTGAGAACAGGGACGGGAAGTCCTGTTCTCAGACGGGAACTTCCAGGGGCCCGAACCAACATCTACTGCTTCTAATGGATGGTAACTGAGCACGACTAATTTGTGGTCTGAGATGGTAGAATTAAGTGGAATGTGCCTTATAGCTTCGGCTCTGGAGACAAGGGATGATGACAAGTAGAAGCGATCGATCCGTGTGCCGATGCCTTGGCCTGTCCAGGTATAATCCCGACAGTAGGGGTTGTGAGCCCTCCAGATATCCGACAACTGGAGATTCATTCCTGATGTGGGTTTCCAGATGTCTGTAGCCAGCAGTACCTGTATTCGGATTTCCCCCTACTTTATCGTAGGCCGGGTCCGCCACACAGTTAAAGTCCCCCATCAAGATGATGTGTTGGCGCCGTACAAATAGTTATGAAGCGACTGGAAGAATGCTGGTCTTAATGTTCCATTTGCCGGAGCGTAGATGTTAATGTATCTAGTAATACAGCCCCGGTACTTCCAGTCGATGGCAAGGACTCTCCCTTCTGTATCCCTCTGGATGTTATGGAAGGCTCCGTGGAGGGGGCTAGCATAAGTACCCCGGTGCTGTTATGTGTGCCGAAGCTCCAAAAAGATGTGACGGGGTACTTATGGCTCAGTTCCTGCATATCTTTGTAATGAAAGAAATGTGTTTCTTGCAGGAACAAGAGCCGGATGTTAAAAGCTAGCATAAGCTTCCACATCTCCTCTTGTTTTGATGGTGAACGGAGCCCTCGGATGTTGAGAGAGGCAACACAAAAGGGGGATGGCGGCATTCTGATGTTTTTATATCCGGCCTAGATCTTTAATATGTAGCTGTCTTACATATTGGATTAAGCTGTCGATCTGTAGGGGGGAGGTAGAATATCCCGCTTCCTGCAGACCGGCTTCCAGTTTATCGCACAAGCTCGAGAGAACCTCAAACTCGTGGTGAATGTTCTTGAATTTAAAGCTGATGATCTTGTTTCGGTCTGTCTCGTAGTTATATAGGTTGAAATGGGAGCCAGTTAGTTTCTTTATTTTTTGATTTATGCTGGAACGGTAAGAGGAGGTTTCCACCTCCATTTTGGACTCCAATGTTGTGGAGTCCGTACTCCTCTTGGAGCGGCTTCAATGTTTTTTTTCAAGTTTAGGGGAAGCCGCTACCTTCCTTTTCTTAGGGGGTTCTTTCGAAGGTGGAAGGTCTTGTGCCCCCTCTTTCACTGCAGGGAGAGGGATGCTAGCTACTGCAGGGGAAGTCTCTGAAGCGTCGACGGACGAAGCTTCCTCTGGTGTTGTTGAGGGGGGGGGATAGCTGGTATAGTGCTATCCATAACTTCATCCATATTACCCTCGGATGGATGTTGTTTTTCCGGTGTACGTTGTAAAATGGTGGAAGTGGCCGGGGGGGGGGGGGGGACTGTTTCCTCGGTGGATGTTGTTGCTGGGGAGGAAACAGTTCCTTCTGCTGGTGTTGCTGCAGATTGACGCTTCGGTATTTTACCCAAGATGGTCTGGGTAAACTTCTTCTCCCCGCTGTTGGTAGGTAGATCTGGAAATGCAGCGTCTCGGGCAGGCTGCGAAGAAAGTGCCTCAATGGCCGCCCCTGCCTGCTCTGCAAATGTTTTTAGAGGACAAGATGTTACTTTGTGGTCCTTGGCAGAGCATTTACGGCAGGGGTGTGGGCACTGGTTAGAGATGTGCCCGATGCCGATGCAGTTGAAGCGCTTGGCTCGGGGCAGTCACTCCCCAGATGTTCGATCGAGCCACATCGCAAGCATTGCCTCTGTACCCTGGGGTAGTTTACCATGACACGCGACGTGCCGATGTTGACAAGGTTGGGCACTGGTTGCCGCATGTCCATGGTAAAAGTTACCTCGCCAGAGTACCAAGCGGGATCTTCCTTGGAAACGCTCTTCTTAATGTTGCTCACTTTCCCCCACTTGCTAAATGTCTGTGTGAGCACGTCGTCTCCGGTCTCTAAGTATTTCATGGGGAAGCGGTCGATTCTGATCTGCCGAATTGATCAATGATTTTTGCTGTTGTTACACTTTTTGGACATCCTTCATGTGGATCATCTTCAAGACTGATACAGCCATGTTTAAACTCAGCAGCCATTTCTTAATTGTCGAAAACGAAGGAGAATAGTGCCCATAAACCTTTATGAACTTCGAATGAATTTCATTTGGTGTTAAACCTTCATTTAGAAAGAATTTTATAACCACATGCTACTCAATTTTATCCATTTCAAGGGATACAGACAACAGTTTTGCTTCAGACAGCTGTATAAAACAAACTACTTGATAGAATGACTTGCAATTTCACATGGATGCTTATGACAGATGTACCAAATTACAAAAATAAAATAAAAATATTGTCTTGTGATCTATGGTCGAGGCTGAAAATTATTATTATTGTATAATAATAGGAATTATTATACAATATGCATTCATTAGAATTAAATTTAGCAATGTGGTATCTACGCATAAAGAAAATTGCAAGGTTACAGAAATATAC
Organism: Typopeltis vanoorti; assembly: GCF_054136105.1. NCBI lineage: Eukaryota > Metazoa > Arthropoda > Arachnida > Uropygi > Thelyphonidae > Typopeltis > Typopeltis vanoorti. Next base: position 132,465,459 of record NC_143560.1, read on the forward strand.
AAGGTGTCCTACAGCGATATATAATTAGTTGAAAAATAAACTAGTAAATAATATGCATGCACAAAAGTTAAGTTAAGCAATGCAGTATCCACATATAAACAAAATTACTGCAGAGGCACCAGTACATAAATAGACAACAGTACAAGTTAATAAACAAAATGCATGTACAAAACCAAGCCAAAGAATGTGGTATCTACATATAGATAATATTACAACCAATGTCATTACAGCAATACATAAAGAGTCAAAAAGGAATTATTAAGCAATACATATGCATAAAAATTAAGTTTAGCAATGTGGTATTTACATATTAACAAAATTACAAGAAAGTTACACAAATATACAAGATCAAAGGCAACAGCAATACATAATTGGTCAAAAATTAAACTAATGAATAATATATATGTACAAAAGTTAAGTATAAACAAAATTACAGTTAGATGTGTTTGTACAAATTAATTCTTTGTAAAAAATTAAAAGCATCATGCAATATGCATGAGTCTGCTAGCATCTGCCTGAGTGTATATAGCTTGGGAAATAGGTAAAAATTTCATTCCTCTCTCGTGTAAAGTGCTGGAGCTCCACCAGAATATGACAAATAGTGAGATGTGTATTGCATTTTTCACACATGGGAGGGTCATCAGCCCTCAGGAAATAAGAATGATTAAGATGATTGTGACTTATATGGAGCCTAGCAAGAACAAAACTTCCTCTCTTCTCTTTATATGTTGACTAGAATGCCAATTCTTCCTGCCATGATGACTCCCATTGAACAATTAGCTTTGATCTTATGAACTGTCTGTAGTCTGTATATGGTACTGTCAAACAGTATCTGGAGAAAATATGAGCTGATTTAGCAGCTGCAGCCTCATTTCCCTTAATTCCAATGTGGCTGGGAATCCAGCACAACTGAACATCAAAATTAAGGATTTTCATTTTTTAAAACAGATGTAACGTAACACCTCATAAAGTACTTACTAGAACTGGTTATACATAGGAGAGGAGATAGCCTGTAAAGAGCTCAGTGAGTCTGTATGAATTATACAATTTTGGTGGCTGTTTTCTTTTATTTGCACAAGTGCAAGCTGAATGGCATGTAATTCTGCTGTATAAGTGATGCAATCAGGTGGCATCTGGTTGGAGATAATAATGTCAGGAAACACAGCAGCACAGCCAACATAGCTAACAGTTCTTGAACCATCAGTATAGATGGGCAAGAAATCAGCTTGTGCTGCTCTGTGTGCATTAAACAATTGCAGGTAGACAGATGATGGAGTATGAACTTCTGTATCTGACCAAGTGAGAGGTTGCAGGATGGAGTACAAACCTGCCATGGAGGAATGCTGTTATGTTTAGTGTAGGCAATGTTGTCAACATTCATATCAACAGCTTACACGGTCTTTTTAACACGCATCCCAAAAGGATGTATAGCAGTTTGAAATGTGTGATATTCAGCTTCCTAACGCAGAGAAAAGACACTAGTCCATGTAGGATGATCTGGGAGTGACTTTATCTTTAGGGCATAATTAAGAGACAACTGTTTCCATCAAAGTGATATTCATTTGCTTCAACATAAAGACTTTGAGTGGGTAATGTGCAAAGGGCACCAGTAGCTATCCATATACCCTGATGATGGATGGAATCCAACTGTCGCAGGTTACTCTATCTTGCAGAACCATAGACTTGAGTCCCATAATCCATCTTTGAACGTATAAGTGCACGATAAAGATAGAGCAATGAAGCTCCATCATACCCCACTTGGCAGAGGATAGAGTGCAAAGGAGATTCAACTCAGTTTTCTCTTAGTTGATGAATGTGTGCTAGAAATGTAAGTTTTCTGTCAAAGATGAGTCCCCAAAACTTGGCTTCTGTAGCTACTGGAATAACAGTGTGTCCGATTCTTAATTCAGGATGTGGGTGACGAGTGCATTTTCGACAGAAGTGTACACAGACACTTTTTTCTGTTGTAATCGTAAACCTATTATTAAGAGCCCACAGAGAAATATGATCAATTGATTACTGAAGTTGGCTTTCAATTACCCTCATGTTACAAGAATAGCAGTAAATTGGGAAGTTTCAACATATAGAGAATTATCTACAGTGGAAGGAAGCTGTTCAGTGATTGAGTTAATTTTAGTAGCAAGTTTTTAATAAATAAAAAGTCATATGCTAAATAAATGTCATATGCTATGTCCATGTAAAAGAAAACTGAAACAAGGTGTTCTTGCTTCAGAAATGTATCTTTTATACAAGTTTCTAAATGAACAAAATGGTCTAGTATTTTCTCTAGTATCTTAAAAGCCAGCTGATCAGAGCAATGAGTCGATAATTATTTGCTTGTGTTGGATCTTTTCCTGGTTTTGGGATAGCAATGACAATTGACTTATGCCAAGAACTTGAAAACTCTTCCTCTGTAAGTATTCTATTGTATAATAAGAGAAGGAGACCCATAGAAGATGATGGTAAGTATTTTATCATTTTGTAATGGATGTAATCAGGCCCTACTGCACTAGGATGAAATAGTAGGAGAGTTCTTTTTAATTTCTCCTTAACAAATGGTGATTGTAGGATTCAACAATGTTGCTAGAAAAATTTAGTTTTTGTTTCTCTGGCTGCTCTTTCAGTATTAAAAATTCAAGCTGTTGCTGAGATTCTGGCAAAATTTTCTCCCAAAGTGTTGAAGCAATAATGCTTCCATTATGGTGTAAGGTAGACAAATAATGTTCTATATCTGCTTTCATTTTCTGGATTATATCCCATATTTTTGTACTGGTCATTTGATTAATTGATGTAGTAAATTAGATCCATGATTGTTTGTGACTCTGATGTCTCACATAAGGTGCTTTGGCTCAAACATGCTTGAAAGCTATAAAGTTTGATGTGATTGGGTATCTACAAAATATACTCCATGCTCTCTGTTGATCTTTTTTGACTGTCTCATATTCTGGGTTCCACGAAGGCTTTGGACAGAGTGGATGATGTTCTCAGTATGGAGGCTGTTGCTGCCTGGACAATGCACTCTGCTATGTACTTGACCACTTCATTGATAGGTGTTTGACTGATGGTATCAGCATTAAATTTTGCAAGATGAGAAAAAATGTTCCAGTCAGCTTGGTCCATTTCCGCATAGATATCCGTGTGGGTGAACATGGTTCCTGTGACGACATTGTGCAAAGAACAGGAAAGTGATTGCTTCCATATATGTTCTCTTTGACGTCCCATGTGAGCAGTGGAAGAATGGAAGGGGAGCAGATTGTAAGATCAATTGCAGAATATGAACACATAGGCATATGGAAGAAAGTATTGAGTTTATTATTTAAAAGAGAGAGGTTATTATTATCAAGGATTCTTTCAATGGTTCGACCTCATCTATTAGTGTTGGCACTACCCCACAGAGTATTGTAACCATTAAAGTCATCCATCAAAAGTATGGGTTCAGCCAGTTGCGAGATAAGGTTATCAAGATCAAATTCATTTAACTCAGCACTCAGTGGTAAATAAATTGAACATACTGTAATAAGAAATCCCATGGAGAGGTGAATCGCTACTTCTTCCAGAGCAGTATTGAGTTGGACATGATGGAAAGGAATATGACTGCCCACTAGGATAGCTACTCCTCCATGAGCAGGACTATAATTCGCCCACTGTTTGTAGGTCCCTGCTTCGCATCTTTCCAAGAATAGTCGATTCATGCTGAAGGAGAGAAAGAAATGAAGGATGTCCAAATTGGTCGCCAACACGCGAAATTACGTGCTTTATAGGTAAAATTTCCAGCTGTTATACAAGCAACATAGTTAACTACAATAATCATAAAAGAGAAGTTAATTTTCCGACCAGTAATAATAAACAACTCATCCCACAATACGGACTGATTATCCCATTATCGGAATGGGTTCTCCTTTTTCTGAGATGTGCAGAAGTGTCGAGGGACCTCTAATCGGTGGGCGAATTATACCTCCAGTTCTGTCCTTGTGTACAACAGTGAAATTCCTAAGGGTAGGATCCTCATTGGGTCTTAAGTACGTTTCCTGTAGACAGAAACAGAAAGATTTGTATTTCTGCAACAAAATCTTGATATCATCGATATTCTGGTGAAATCCATGACAGTTCCATTTTAAAAATTTTCCTATTGTTTTGGTTTTATAGACTTGTCTGGTTTTTGGGAGTTTGAGGGCTTACCTTTGTCAGATTTATATTTATCAATTGTTTTGGGGAGGTATGGACAGCCAGTGTCCATCTCTTCCTCTGTTAGAGTATTCAATATGTCTGATGTGTTAGGGTCAGCTGGTAAGTTTAGTTTACTTTCAGTGGATACCGAAGTATCCATTGTTTCTGTGGAAGTGTCTGGTGGTTTATCTTTAAGTGATACCTTTGCCATAATTTTTTTTGACAAGTGGGTTTTCATCGAATGGGGCCATTACTCTCGGGAGTAAGGCCATAGGTCATGTAATTGATGTACTCAACAGAGAAGCACTCGTGATCATAAGGTGCAGGTATGGTGAAATTATCAGATGGTGGAACAGACATACAGATTTGAGTTGCTGTTGGCATGTTCTTAATTGTTACCTTCTCAATATACAGGGATCTCTGAGCAGGTGTGATGGTGGCTAACTTTCTTTTTGTATTCTGATATATGTTTTGTTCTGTCTTAATTTTTTGCATCTCTTTTTCATCTTTCCACTTCTGTAATGCATGAGGGTAAGCTGGATGATCTGCCTGACAGTTGACGCATTTAGCTTTTTTTGCACAGCAAGATTTGTTATCATGCTCTTTACTACCACACTGGGCACAGGTAGTAGAACCTTGACAAGCAGTTTGGGCATGTCCATATCTCTGATATTTAAAGCATCTTAACAGGTTAGGGATATACATTCTAACAGGACAGCTGAGATACCTTGCTTTTACAGATGTTGGAGGCTTGGTGTATCAAAAGTAAGGATGATGTTCTTGGTTGAAACCAAGCAACCATCTCTACATACCAGGATGCATCTTACACCCATCACTCCTCAATCTTTAAGTTCTGAACATATCTCCTCATCAGGAACATCAAGGAAATCCCATTCTGATATCACTCCTCTACAGGAATTGAGTGTTTTATGAGATGTTACTGTGATTTGTATTCCACCCATTGTTGTTGCTCTCAGTAGTTTCTCCGAATGTTGCTGACACAATGTTTCCATAAGGATATCACCAGAACACAATTTCTTAACAGTTTTAGGAGGTCCTGCCAGTCCTTCTAAACCCTTTTGAAAGAAGGGTGACATTTTCCCTATTGGATGAATGACTAAAAAGGTTGGTACATTTATACTAGTATCATATATCTTTTGTTTCTTACTTCTGTTTCCATATGTTGTATCTATGGTATCAGTATTTGGTTGGGACTTTGTAAGGGCCCCTGAAACGTTTGAGAATGAAAGATTCATGCTCAAGGACTTTTTGGTTCAGTGCCAGAGCTCTGCACCCACCACAGAGCCATACATGGATGCCCACTGACTGGAAAGCAATGACTGCGCTCAGGAGTGGAATGTCAGGGCTACCCCAGACACTATACCAGCACTACAGCAAGTCTAGGATCCTGACACCAGACCATGGGGTGAGAGACTTACTGCAGTGCCGTTGACCCTTGCAGGCAAGTCCACTAGCCGATTGATCCTGGCTGGGCCATCCAAAACCACCTGCCTTGCCACCATCACTGGGATCCAGTGCTCTGCAATGTGTGACCCATGGACATCTGGAAAGGGGGGATCCTGGTAATCTTGCACTACTTTGGCAAGGCAGGTGGTTTTGGATGGCCCAGCCAGGATCAATCGGCTAGTGGACTTGCCTGCAAGGGTCAACGACACTGCAGTAAGTCTCTCACCCCATGGTCTGGGGTCAGGATCCTAGACTTGCTGTAGTGCTGGTATAGTGTCTGGGGTAGCCCTGACGTTCCACTCCTGAGCGCAGTCATTGCTTTCCAGTCAGTGGGCATCCATGTGTGGCTCTGTGGTGGGTGGGGAGCTTTGGCACTGAACCAAAAAAGTCCTTGAGCATGAATCCTTCATTCTCAAACGTTTCAGGGGCCCTTACAAAGTCCCAACCAAATACTGATACCAAATACTGATGCCCGGATAGTGAAAAACACTCAGGAGAAGTAGAGCAAAGAATATGGAAAGAAAAGCAAAGAAAAGAAAAGAAAAGATAGAGAATGAAACGGACCAGTACCATCACTGGGAGGTCCCCTCCACCACGATCAGGTGCCCCACATGGAGGGGGGGGTGAAGACTGGGAGAGAGAGAGAGAACAAGAGATCATCCATGGAAATCGTATAAGGAAAGTGTGAGCAAAAGGGTGAGGAGCAGGTTTATGCATGGAGAGAGTGGTAAGCAATTGGAATATGTTGCCCGAGAGTGTAGTGAATGAGGAGACGTAAACATATTTCAGGTGTGTGTGTGTGTGTGTGTGTAATAGTGTGACCTCCTGTGATGAGTCTTTGACTCCATGGAGGCTTGATAATATTACTACTACTACTAGTAATAATAATAATTTCATTAACATAGCTTTAAATGAATTTTAACTATGTTACAATAAATGAATAATAGAATTCTGTATTAAACTGAATTTTCAAAAATTAAATATTCAGTTAATACACTTCAGATATGTTATTTAAAATATGAAAGAAAAATAAACTATCAAATAAAAACAATAGAAACTTTGTTTTCCGAATTTCATTCTATTTGCTTTCTTTTTTTTAGAACTCATCAGTCTCTTCATTCAATGGATAATCCTGTTTATGGCTTGAACTTTGACAATGTAAGTTTTGTGACTTGCAGAATTAAAAAGAAAAAAAAAGAAATTAAACATTTAAAAATTAAATAATATCCTAATGTAACAATAATTATAATTGAATTATATAATGATGGAAAAGCTTTTTATGTGACATTCATTATAATGCACCCTACTTTTTATTTTCTTTTATATACAACTGAATAACAAAAAAATTCTGTAATTACTATATCATTAAATATACACTGCCTAAAATTTTATAAGAAGTGTGATGCTATTTTTGCTGCTAGTTGGTAGTGCACACCAGTGGCCACACCCCGGTAAACCACCTCGGCTGGTGGACTAAACTAAGTGAGGATATCAGCAATATAGAATGCTGTAAATAGGGAATGTCACCCTTTATGTGCACGAAGTCTGGAATGGCCAAGATAGCAGAAGAATCAACACTGACTGATCAAGGATATGATAGCAAGATGTGCGGCACATCGAGGGCACATTCCTGACATCTAAGGGACTTGTGGCCAGTGATCGTGGAAGAGATCGGAGCCTCACCACGTATTTATCCATTGTCAACCATGAAACACACCATGTCACAATATGAAGTTAGAGATGTGGTTGAGACCCCTGCAACCATCAGCAATATTTTGCAGCAGAGAGGCACAGAATAGGACATGGTGGAAACACATGGTAGTCAATCTCCTGGAGGGAGAAGATACCTGACAGGACAGGATGCTATTTTTGGATTCACATTACAGATGTAGGTGAATTGTATAGCTCACCAACACCTGTTCTCTAGCCAAAAGGCTGCAGGGTCAAATCCCACTGTGGGCATGGATGTCTGTGATTGTCTGTGAAAATACCAGTGGTGGTGGCCAGTAGATGGTGTTGGTGTAGATGATGATGATAGTTGTGGTTTGTTGTACTTGGTGGATTGTGAGTGGTGGAGACAGAGAGTTGTAGAGTAGGTGCCCTCCCTTGTTGAGTCCCTTGGACTCCCTGGAGGTGTCACGTAATAATAATAATAATACAGCATCTCTACTCATAACCAATTATCATTCTAATCTTTCAACCTGCTAATTACTGTCAAAGATTAAGCTTATACAATCATAAAAGATCGCAAGATATTGGCAATGATGTTTATGATTGACAACATTGTCCTTTTTTCTATACTTCTCAAAATCAACTTTTAACCTTTTTATTAATAATAATGTTATTAATAATAGTATTTGAGACTTCACAGAATGAATCAATAAAACAACCTAAAAATAACTCTTCATCAAAGACTTTTTTATGTGAATCCTACCCATGAAAGGCTAAAAACCTATAGCACATTATTAAACATTCACATGTGTGCCACAATAAAAGATTACTGTGGCAACATAGCATAAAAGCTTTGTGTTTTATCGTTGTATC